>NC_041359.1:25357612-25582612 GCF_900634415.1 Cottoperca gobio
GTCCGTCCTCTCTCCCTACATCTACTCAACCTTGTGGCAACATCTTTCTTTCCACGGATATTTCGTATCATAGCAACCAGACAACTAAAAACAGAAAGACAGCGTGGGTACTGTTGTAAATATAAACTGTGAGCTAGCATGGCTAACAAAAGCATTCCACAAAGTTGTAAATTATACAGCCTCTCATCCATCACTGTCGGTAATCTCTGTCACCGTCTTCACAATCAGCGTCCCTCCTTCTTATATTTCATCATGCAGTAATAAAACTACAACATGAACAAATAACATTCCCGCAGTGAGAGGTCAGTCCCACCTCCCACCTGGTCAGGACTTCATGCGTCACAATCTGATTGAACTCTGAAGAGTTCAAAAAGGCTCTTTTCTTGTCCTCTTCACTTATGGCTCCTAGAACTTTTGAATGTGTTATATTTCAGTATAAAAGAAATCACACTCCAGCTGTAACCACCGACATGTTTCTGTTTCGAGACTGCATATATAATCATCCTTTGACTGAGAAAGCACACGATCTGTTTCTGTTCATGAAAAAGGTTTGATTCATTATCTTCCATCAGACCGTCCCCTCCGTTCAGCTGCTGTTATCCTCCCTCCTCTTCGTCCTCTCTGCCTCTGCAGACACACCTGCTCTGCATACTAAAGCAGCAGCCTGCACTCCCTCCACCACACACACACACACACACACACACACACACACACACACACACACACACACACACACTATGCAAACTCGCTGCTGGCCACACCCTCCACAGAGAGGAACTTTTTTGTTGTTGCACCCAACAATAGATCTCTCTCTCACACACACACACACCACACACACCACACACACCACACACACACACACACACACACACCACACACACCACACACACACACACACACACACCACACACACACCACACACACACCACACACACACCACACACACACACCACACACACACACACACACACACACACACACACACACACACACACACACACACACACTATGCAAACTCGCTGCTGGCCACACCCTCCACAGAGAGGAACTTTTTTGTTGTTGCACCCAACAATAGATCTCTCTCTCACACACACACACACCACACACACCACACACACACACACACACACACACACACACACACACACCACACACACACCACACACACACCACACACACACCACACACACACCACACACACACACACACACACACACACACCACACACACACACCACACACACACACACACACACACACACACACACACACACACACACACACACGTAAAACAGCCGACACTGAGTCGGTATGTGTGTTTGGTCTAGACGAAGATGTGTGAGAGTGAGAAAGTGTCGCAGCATGCCAGACAGAGTAACAAGAGAGCGAGAGAGGCCAGGAATGCAGGAGACCACACCCATATCTGCAGTCATGTGACCAGGGTGGAAAAAGGAAATCCCCACACTGCAGAGGCAGAGGTCTGGACTGCATCACACACACACACACACTCACGCCCACAAAACTCAAATCCAAGTCGACCCAGGAATCGTCTCCGGGACATTTACACACACACACACACACACACACACACACACACACACACACACACACACACACACTGCGGTTTGTGTCAATGATGGTCATTGTATGAACAATTACAGAGGATCATAGATTCTGCACACACACACACACACACACACACACACACACACACACACACACACACACAGGAAACAGTACCGGTGTGGACTTGCTGCCAGTTTCCTGTTTGTCTCTTCGTTTAATTTTCAGCAGTCAGTCAGTCAGTGCACACTCCTGAGGGTTTGACTGGAGTTCAGACAAACAGCATAACTTTACTAACAACTCTAATGTAGGTCTGAATCTGTGAATCTAAACATTTTAATGGAAATGTGTCTAAAAATGATGCACGAGCAGAAATCTGTTTATCCAGCCAATGAAACTGGGAGATTTTTAAATGTCACCCTGCAGAATCTTCCGTGTATTCAAACAAACAGGGACGCTAGATGAACAAAGACTCTCCCCCTTTAGATTATTTTAAATTGAATCCAGGAAAAGCCGATGCAAAGACATCAGAACACGTGTCATATAATCAAACTTCTCAGATCTTATGGACTTTTGAACCAAATGAAGACTGACGGTTGCTGCCATGGGGAGGTCAAAGAAAGGGGCACCGCAGTAATCAATTCAGAAGATGTGATAACATGTACACGTTAATAATAAGCAGTCTGTGTTGGATTTAATCAAATTGATCTTGGATATGTTACATAAGTGAAACATTGGTGGAAGTGTGGCTTCAACTTTGCTTGAGGCGTGAGCTCATCTTGGTGATAGATCAATGACAGCCGCCTCTCTCTGCATCCTGATTGGTTGAAAGCCTGAACAGCTGAGAGGGGCTGAACGCCGCTGTAAGTGTTTGTTCAAGGTTCAACCGGTGTTAACAGTCAATGTTTCATCAAACGCTCTCACTGGGATACTTCATACGGACCATGAATGATGAAAGTGAGATACACAGCTGTATGAAAATAAATGGCTCTCCACCTGACGTCTGCAAACATACACTGAAGGTTGTAAATATATATATATATGAAGACTTGTCTAAGTGCTACAGAAGAACAAATACAAGCAGAGATTTGCACAAATGGATTAAAGGTTAGATCTTAAAGACCATTTGAAATGTTCTTTTTGCAAAAGTAGATATCTCCGTTTTTATTTATTTTCCTAATCATGTTTTTTGTGTATAATCCAGAGAATATCAATCTGGTGTTAAAAAATGACTTTGTATCTGTTTTTGTATCAACTCTTGATTTCCTGTTACACACAGTATCAAACCTTTGTGTGTTCTGTGAGTTTGAAGTATTTTGGTGTTTTTACATTCTAATCACAGCAAGCTGAAAAATATCTTCAAGCTGATAAACGCTCTTGATCAGTGCAGCTGCTGTCCAATCAGAGAAGAGGGGCGGGTCTTCCCTACTGAACTACAACAATGGTGAGTTTAATCTTACGGCAACAACAAACATTGAGTTTGGAGGAAAGTTAATACAGAGCTTTGAGCTACAGGAAAGGGTTCAGATTTACACACACACACACACACACACACACACACACACACACACACACACACACACACACACACGAGTCCACAGAGCCTTTGCTTTCATGCAGAAAGCTCATACCTGGGATTCCTTTCTGACTGGTTGGATGACTGGACAGTTTACACAACCACAGTCCATTGTACTGGTGAGTGTGTGTGTGTGTGTGTGTGTGCGTGTGTGTGTGTGTGTGTGTGTGTCTGCTTCATAACAGGTTAAAATCTGAAATCTTATGGCGTTAAAAGCGTTAATACACCTCCATCCAAGTGGCCGCAGGAGACGATGTTAGATCATTTGGGTAATTTGCTCAAGTCCGCAAAGGTCCACATTTAGTAACCCAAACTTCATGACAACACGGGCTGAACACGCCAACAAACATGTGAAAACATCCAATGCAGAAAACCTTATTTCTGTCCCACATTGTAGGAAATTTAGATGCATCCATAAAAAAAAGCATTTCACTTACAGTACAGATAAGAGCAAGACAGCTACGGGAAACAAGAAATATAGACAAGAACATAATAATAAAACATACACAGATGCTAGAAAGAGATTCTTTTTGTTTTGTTTTTAATCTATCATTTTTCTCTGACATCAGCTGGGACGACCAGACATTGTCAATACATGACTCAAATCGCTGGAACACACTTCCTTCTCTCAGTGTTTTCAAGAATCAACTTGATTGTTGGCCGTTAACGGAGACTAGCTGAACCTTGTATTTCTCCAAAAGCCTCTGTAGGAATGTGTCTCTATCAAATATTTCAAGGATTATTAATAATATTAATAGCAGTAATAGTACTAGCCGATTGAGACAGAGGTAGCTCAGAAAATAGAAGATGTTGCTCCCAGCTTTGAATGCATGAAGATGATGGAAATGAACATGTTTGTAATATCTTATAATGCCAGATGTTTTACATTTTAAGGCAATAAAATGGAGGTAGAGCTGAAAAGATTTGGCAGTTAATGATTACAATGATTCCCTGCATCAGATGAAGTGAGTTGACTGGCTGAAGGCAAAGAGACAAGGAGGTGGAGGGAGAGACACCGCTGATAAACTCAGAATGACAAAGGAGACGGCAGCACAGAGGACGTATCCTTCATGTCGTATTAAACCAAAGAACGGCACTGGGGAGAAGATGCATCTGAACCAAGCAAAGCAGCAACATCTGGAGAGCGTCCAGAGATTTAATAATCCTGTTTACAGCCTGAAGCTCAGCCTGTTCTTCACTGCAGAGTGCTGATCCACACCGATCATAACCCAAATACAGTGAAACAGACCTGCAGCAGCCTCTTTGTGGCACATCAGACACTGGGTACGAGTCAGTCCCCAGGTGTGCATGTGGATGAGGATCAGTCAGATAAAAGCCTCCATTGTTGCAGCAGATGAAGGACAACGCACAGTGGGACGGAAAGATTTAGAGCACTGTCCCTTTAATGTTCGTGCTTTTCATTCAACAACATTGTCCATTCGGGTTTTTCTATAGATGGGGAGGTAGTCACGCTGCAGAAGAGCCAAGTAGTTTATCTCAATGAGGTGATGCCTGTGTGCCCGTCACAAACAGCAGTTAGAGCTGTTTGTACTATTCCTTCCTGCATTATTTAAAACTCATCCACTGAGCAAAGCGTGCAGGATATGTCCATATCTGGTTGATTATACTGGTTATTATTAACTAATAGCGTTGCTACCAAACACATTGAATTTGCGTATAATCACAATATACCGCGGCCTGTCGTGAGCCGTTAAATATACAACCACCTGTTATCACATGACCAAGACATCGTACTTGGGTCACGTGATGATAACTGAACCATCTGAACCACCAGCCATGAAGAATGGCTGAAACATCTGGAAACTGTGGACCTCATGATACTTTCTTTTGTTGCAATTTCCAAGGTCGAAAATGAATGTTCATACTCAAAACTATGAATTAATTCGCATTGATTTAGACTTAATAAAACGACATTCATTTTGAGTATTTTATATTGGATATTAATATTAAATTGGATGAAAGACATCCTGTTAGAATCAGTGTTGGTGTCGTGCTCATGGATGGTTAAAGAAATATACGAGCCAATCAGAGATTTATAGGCGGAGAACATAAACATTCGTGTGGATGAGATGTCTGCAGTAAATACAATCTGAAATAAAAATGCCATCGAATGGACGGATACATCACTGCTGATTGAGAAGAGCAAAATAAAAGAGACAGCGTGTCAGGCTGAAGAATGAGGGGAAATAAATGGATATTCAGTGTAAGAAATGTGGGTAATAAACTGATAACTGAAATGCTATCTCGAGCACAAACAGTTCGAGCGTTTGTTTTTAATGATGTCAGCAGAACTGACTCCGTTTACTGTAAACGCTGCTCAACTTCGCAGCAACAAACAGCACAGCTGTATAAAACCTGGGAACATTAGACGCACTGTGACCCATCCAACACTCCTTTTGTTTTTTGTTTTTTTAATGAGGGTGTTCAAAGTTGGTAAAGTGATGAGTGTGTTGGACTTGAGATGAAGTCCTCCACCGATAGACGGCGTGTTTTAAATCTGCTTGTCAATGTGAGTGAGTGTGTGTTTGTGTTTAACAGTAAACACTGCTGGAAGATATACAGGCTGAGCAACATGCAGAGTCTAAATATCACTTTGACTGGGTCAGTACCATCGTTGTCAATACACAAACTCTTTGTTAACATTTCAAAACGGGAGTCTCTCTACAACTTTCAGGAACTCTGCATTTGAAAGGCCCAGTTTTGAGCGCTTCAGTCGTGACTGCACACCGGCCACAGATTCTGTTTCATATTGCAGTGTGCCCCCGTGCACAAAGCCAGCTCCATAAAAAACATGTTTGGTGTGGAAGAACTTGACTGGCCTGCACAGAGATCTGACTTCAACTCCATCCAACACATACGGGATGAACTGGATCACCAGCTGTGAGGCATCATCACCCAACATCAGTCCATATTCTATACAGTCTATGGGTCCATTACGTCACCCGTAGGTCTCTGAGCCGTTGTGAAGCTCAAAGTGGGCGGCTCCGGTCGCCTCAAGTGGCCATTCTTTGAACTGCAGCTTTAGGCACTTCTGCACTTCTGCCCAGGCTTCACAGCCCCAGAGGTTGCTGCTTGGTCGGACCTCACTGACGCTCTTGTGGCTAAATGAAGCCAAAATCTACAGATAAAATCTCCCCAGGAGAGTGGAGTTTGTTATAGCAGCAGATTAATGCTTGTGCTTTTAGAATGATGTGCATTCATCACATATGGCCGTAATGTTCACGTGTCCACATAGTTTTGGTCATTTAGTACATGATGTAGACGCTGCAGACATTTTGAAAGAATTTAATCACCCCAACTAAATGTATTATTTGTATAAAGTTCATTATTTGAACTCGTATTTGTCAAAAAGGAAGTAGTGACAGTCCACTTCTCTCCAGGTTTATCCGTCCTTCACTCCTCTCAGCCTCAGAGTCAAACTATTTATGCATAATATTCATGTTCCTCCTCCTATTCCCACTCTGACACTCTTTGAAGGGGAACTCCTTTGAAGTGTCTGCATCTGTGCAGTGAAGACCCTCCAAATGATCTGCTAACGAGCTCCGCAGTGCTGAGGAGTCAGCTGACGTAGTAACAGGTGGAGCCCCCCCCCCCTGAACCCTCCAGAAGGTTTAAACAGATCATCACTTCTTACCGAGAAGTCTGATTTTCCATTGACTCATCTTTTTTCTTACCATGTGCTGTTAACAAAGAGCTTAAAGAGGAAATGAAATGACTAAATGACAACTGAGCTGTCGTGTCGGCGTGGTCACAGCTACTGCACTGCGTTGTTTTCTCTTTGACCTTTGCACATTTATACCTTCAATACTCCCACTTCTAAAGCTGCACAGCAGATACAGTGTACATATTTGTATTTTTAATTGGTATATTTGTGTTTCTTAAATGTATTTTATTATTATTTTGTATCATTATTCCATTTAGATTTCTGTGTTTGTGTTGTGTTGTGTGTGAAAACCTACTTAAACCAGATTCTGATTTAGATATTTCTTAATACAAATTTTTGCAAAAAACAGATCATTAAAATTTCAATATTTTTTCCCCACATGGCACGGCAGTTCAAATTTGGGATAAAAGGGCGACGGCTCATTTATGACGCCAATCCGAACCATGACATGCATTCTTTATGGGAACTGCAGCTCTGCTGTGCGCTGCAGTCGGTCGTGATGCTGACTGTGACTCAGGTTTCAGGACTCTTTCTGTTTGTACAGAGGGATGTGTAATAAATAACAGATTATAAAAAGGGAGGGCCTGAAGGTGAGAGTGGTGGCAGGTTGTGGAACATGAAACAAAGCAAAAGGAAGAAGGATAAGAAGATGATTGGCGCCGGACATTGCCCACTTGATAAGCAGCAGAAACACAGTCGACTGCTGATTTAGAAACGGAAGCTTCTGGTCTTTGGGGATGTTTTGGGGATGTGGTCCGGCTAATACAGGATTGCTCTTTAAAGATTGAGATAAGCGGCTTCCTACAGCCATTTATGAGTCACTACAGTTTGACCTGCAGTGTTGTTAAAACCAGATCTGCAGTCGACATGTGAAGCAGCTCAGTGAGTCACACAGGAGCTTACATTTATTCAGGTGCCGTACGCCTTTATTTAGATTCAAGCTGCTGCTAGTCACCGTGTTTAAATGTCAGCATTTCAAACATGTTGCCCTCAAAACAGTTACATTTAAATAGTTTATATTTCAGAGCTCAGGGAAAGAGCCTGTAACAACATAGGACCGGTTCACACAGGAATCTGATATTGGCCAGATTTAATAAATAATATGAAAAGCATAACACCCTCTAACCCTCTCATGACCCCGACTTCTCTACGATATCAAATGCAAAACATGCTGAGGATGTTTTGTCACTTTGTGTCATCTCGACAGGATGTTTTCAATCCTGTTCTGTCATATTTTTCAGCTTCTTCTTCTACATTTACCTTACGGAGAAAACGCTGGCGTGTCCCACTTGGTGCGCCCTGCTTATCAACGAACTGCAGACAGCCGCTGTTATCTAACGTGCAGGAGAGACTCCGTGTCACTCACACACTTCTGGAAATCGACTTTGTCATGTTGTTAAAGGTGAAACCGTTATGCGTTAGTGAACCGTCTCAATTAAAAGTCCACGTTTAGAGAAGAACGCTCCGAACGGCACGATGATCTCACCAATCCTTGTACAGCCACACATGTACAGGGTTTCCCACACGGTATTAAAGCAGGTGGACGACGCCTCGCCAGAATTTAAAATGAAGCTAAATGAAATGATACCACAGACGCAACATCACACAGCTGTGGATACAACTTTTATCTGCAAGTAAATGAATTACGCAGCAATGTTAGAAAACAAGTTGGCTTTCCTGCAGGACATAATGCAGTGAGTCATGTCATCATTATATGGTTAATGTAACTTTATTGTCTTGTAAATGGAGATATTGAAGCATCATATAGATGTAGATGCTACATCAGGCATCTATATATATAAAGAATCATGTGTTCTCTCCACGTCCACGTCCTTCACAGGACAGCAGAGGTTTGAGTTATTACCCCATTTCCATGAAACTTAGATGAAGGCCGTAGCCTGGGCCAAGAGAAAAACGATTCAAATCACCGGGCGGATCCACGAATTATGTTTCACTTTCGTTAGTATTGACGCGAACTCCCCCTCAAGTCGGAAAAACAATTTGGAAAAACATAAAATGTGTTACTTAAACGCTCTGAGCAATAAAATACAACACATCTTCTTTGTAGCAGCTGTTTCCACATTACGACTTAAAGCTCATGAACACACCGCCCAACACGGGGAATGGCACCACCTGAGGAGCACGTGAATGCACCATCGGGCTTGACGGAGGTCCGAGTGCCACTTTTGTTTTAACCTCAAAGTAAGTCCAGTTCAGAGCAGGACGGCTTCGTACAGCTGACAAACTTGGTGCGTCTTCAGTCTGACTGTGTGTTTGCTCTAAATGTAATGTTTGATGAAGTGTCCACAGCCAGCCGTTTGAATCTCACAAATCTCCTGCTGTCCTGTCAACAACAATGATGGATTAAGACCTTCAGTATCACTGAGAGCTTTATGGTTTCCACTGTGGACACATAGAGCTACAGTGGACAGGGAGATACGATCAATCAATCAATCAATATAAACCATGTGCTTACTTGGAGGTCGGAGACACTTCAGTAGTTTACAAAACGCTAACATCTGATCTCATGTCTGATGTGAATCTGAGATTAGTCCATTTTGTCTGTTCAAACGGACTTTTAATGATAATCAGGTGAGTTTTGTTGTTAAGCAGCAGTCACACCGCAGCAGGTCGTCTTTCTGTTGGACTGCAGGACTAATGGCACATCACAGGGGAACCAACAAAAACACAGAGCCTGAGGAAAAGTTGGACATACGCAGCCCAGGATCTATTTTTGTCAATTACAGGAATAAATGAAAGAGCCAGTAAGAAAGAAATCAACTGTGTCCATCAGCGGAGGAGGTCAGGTCTACATCAGAGAGCAGGAGTCATTATGATGACCATTATTCATCTGTAGGATGACAGACCGTCTCAGGAGAGTCCAGAGGGATTCTTCTACAGCCTCACGCTGTAGACTATTTTACTTTAATGTCTTACAGTCCAGCAGTCAAAGTGGGAGATTCAGACAGAAACACACCTGTGTGACAGGCAGGACGAACTTCACCTACACTGCAGCAACATAACCCAACACCATTAGCAGTTCCTCTTTGCTCCGTACTCGTGACTTTACCAACAACTGTGACGGGATGACTTTGATACTGAAGCTTAAAAACATGATTATTCTCCGGCAAGTTTTGTGGTTATAATACATTTATTTTATTCCCGAAGGACATCAGTCAAGAAGATTTCTTCAGAAAAGTGTAAATCACACAGAATCTAAAAATATGTACAAGATGTCTTTTTAAAAATCATTTCCAAGCAGTTTATGGACTTCAGAGAGAACGATTCTCTCAGGAAGTTTAGTGTCGCACTGACTCTAAAAATATGTATATCATGTCTGTGCGTGTCAGATTTGACAAAGTTATGACATTTTAAAGTAAAAGTGCTTTAAAGTAGCTTCATTTCCTCCTCGTGTCACAGCCGACGAGATTTCATTACTTTCGGACATTTTATAGACAAAATGATGAATTGATGAATCTTTAATCTGCAGATTAATTGATATTGAAAATAATCTTTAATTGCAGCCCCATATCTGCTTTGTTAATGACAAAAATACATTATTTATAATGTAAAATACAGTATTTATAATGTAAAATACAGTATTTATAATATAAAATACAGTATTTATAATGTAAAATACAGTATGTATAATGTAAAATACAGTATTTATAATATAAAATACAGTATGTATAATGTAAAATACAGTATTTATAATGTAAAATACAGTATGTATAATGTAAAATACAGTATTTATAATGTAAAATACAGTATTTATAATGTAAAATACAGTAATTATAATGTAAAATACAGTATGTATAATGTAAAATACAGTAATTATAATGTAAAATACAGTATGTATAATGTAAAATACAGTATTTATAATGTAAAATACAGTATTTATAATATAAAATACAGTATTTATAATGTAAAATACAGTATGTATAATGTAAAATACAGTAATTATAATGTAAAATACAGTATTTATAATGTAAATACAGTATTTATAATATAAAATACAGTATTTATAATGTAAAATACAGTATTTATAATGTAAAATACAGTATTTATAATATAAAATACAGTATTTATAATGTAAAATACAGTAATTATAATGTAAAATACAGTAATTATAATGTAAAATACAGTATGTATAATGTAAAATACAGTATTTATAATGTAAAATACAGTATGTATAATGTAAAATACAGTATTTATAATGTAAAATACAGTATGTATAATGTAAAATGCAGTATGTATAATGTAAAATGCAGTATTTATAATGTAAAATACAGTATTTATAATGTAAAATATTGTGTTTATAATGTAAAATACAGTATTTATAATATAAAATACAGTATGTATAATGTAAAATACAGTATTTATAATGTAAAATACAGTATTTATAATGTAAAATACAGTATTTATAATATAAAATACAGTATTTATAATGTAAAATACAATAATTATAATGTAAAATACAGTATTTATAATGTAAAATACAGTAATTATAATGTAAAATACAGTACGTATAATGTAAAATACAGTAATTATAATGTAAAATACAGTAATTATAATGTAAAATACAGTATTTATAATGTAAAATGCAGTATTTATAATGTAAAATGCAGTATTTATAATATAAAATGCAGTATTTATAATGTAAAATACAGTATTTATAATATAAAATGCAGTATTTATAATATAAAATGCAGTATTTATAATGTAAAATACAGTAATTCTAATGTAAAATACAGTATTTATAATGTAAAATGCATTATTTATAATATAAAATGCAGTATTTATAATATAAAATGCAGTATTTATAATGTAAAATACACTATTTATAATGTAAAATACAGTAGAAACAAAAGGAGTATCCTCGTACCAAAGAGCCACATGTTTTAAAAGTTATAAAAAAGAGATTAAGTTCCTGCAAGTAGAAAAGGACTAGAGATGTTAAGTCAGTTGCTAAAACTAATCCAACTATTAAACTTCCTGGAGTCTGAACACACAGCACAACATTTGTTGGGGCATTTTCTTTCCTCATGTGCAGTAAAACACTCAGATGACGGTTGGTGGTGGAGCATCTTGTGACCGAGAGGCAGAGTGGAAAGAAAGCCTCACAGTCTGCTTGTTTGTTGGGCTGAAAACCAGTTGGACAATGTGACACCAAACATTCCTGGTTTTTTTTTAATGAGAAATAACTGTTGGGGCTGTCAGAGAGGGGAGCAGAAAACACAAGCTGCCATTCATGTGGATGGATGGGAGGAGGTGTATCTAACAGTCCAGTCAGAGAGCAGCTGAGTGTGACAGGCTTGTATTCAGAGGAGGAATGCGATGTGAGGAGGTGATAACGGAAACACTTTCCTGTGCCAGTGGTCAGTATGAGGATCTACAAGTACAACACAAAGACAGGACATGAAGTGTCTCAACCAGAGTGCTGCAGGTCCTGGTAACCTGTTAAAGTGATGGTAAAACAATATATACAAAAGAAATGTCTGGTGATGCAGTAGTACGTTTCGTGAAGTCTTTTAACAGCAGATTTTGGTATTTTCAGCACTTTTTAAACTTTTAATGGGGAGAACGCACTTTATTGCACGATTAAGCAATAAAGCTTAGCTTGATGATGAACAACATCTCAGGGAACGAGGACTGACTTTTATAAACTGAGTTAAAAACAGTTCAGGAGGAACTTGGTCTGGGAAAAGAGTCATGGTAAATGTAGCGAGTCTTTGGGACCCCTCAAAGAGCTTTTACAACACAAGTCACACACACACACATTCAGGCAGAGGCTACCATACAGGGTCCCTGCAGAGACACAGTCTGTGTGGACTCACAGGACGATATTGTTAAATTTGCACAAGCCCTAAAAGCATGTTGGTGTATAAACGTCTCCACTTAAAGTTAAGAAGTGATGACACGTATTGTAATCAGTTCAACACAAAGAGGTTTTCAGATGTGACACATTGGGAAAAAGGTACTTGTATTGTATTAGTGTAACGCTAACTAATAGATTCATCGATTTGTTGTTTGAGCACCAATTTCAACTTAACTCTTTTCAGCACAGAAAATAAAATATAACATTTTGGGGGATTTCTGCCCCCAATGTTTGAAATTAGGAGGCATTTACATACATAATCACACCATCACACATGTTTAGACATGAAGCATAATTTCTTCCTTTCAAGCTGAAAGCAGAACACAACAGTCCATACATTCAAAGTCACATGACAACATGCCGTATGTGCAACCACACACACACTCTCACGTGTCTCTCCTGCTCATTTTCTTTTTCCATGGTGAACTTTGAAATGAAAAGCCAGTTCAGTCTCATTGAGCACATGATCTCAGAGCCGAGGCTAAAGGGTTTCTCATTGTACTGAGGGAACTGTGAAAAACACAACCACAGGTCACAGACCAAACCTGCGCATCTCATGTCACCAAGTTGTAGTGACAAGTAGCGTTCAGAAAACTCAAGTGGAGCAGCTGAGAATAAACTCAGAAAGAAATGTTTTTTATGTTGTTTTAACAGATTTCATCTTGTCCCAGTTTTGGAGTGTCTTGGCTGTGACAGCGGAGTGTGTGTTCAAATCTGAGCTGTGTTTCTGTGTGTGCACAGGCTGTAATGAATGGCTACGCGCTGATTGTGTGCAGTCACCATGGCCAAACAGAAACACGCCCAGCTCTGCAACACAAACACTGCATTCCACCGAGCCCACTCCTCGCACACACGCACCAGAAACCAGGACCAGGGTGAGCAGGATTCAGACCCGGTGGACAGACCTGGTGTATGTGTGTGTGTGTGAGAGTTCCCTGTTGGCAGAGCGCCTGGTTGAAAGCTCAACATCACACTGACAGGACGGCAGAAAACAAACCAGCAGGGACTCTGTGCAGCGTCTGCAGTCTGAACGGGAACCAGGACTCACTGTCAGCAGGGATTCCCCACAAAACTGTTGAGCCACTCAGATCCTGACTCATCTCATCTCCTGACCAACCGTGGGGAAGTTTATGAAAACATGCAGGAAACCATGGCTGCACTGCCTAAACAACGATTAAATGCATGTCATATATGGCGTTTGTTTTTTGATTTTTTTTAATCTAACTTGTGAGGAGGGAGGGTTCTTTCAATAATGCATTAAATGGCAGAAATGTGTTAGTAATGGGTCATATAGGGGGGGGGGGGGGGGGGTGTAACTTCCCCTCTCTGATATGATACACTCCATTTCAAAAAGTCTATTAAATTATATTGCATATTTCTCCAAGTCATAAATCAAACTATATTACTTCAGCGTAACTGGATATTCCCTCTTTATTTTACGTAGTGAAACGTCCCAGAAATGATGCACGACAACACTAAACCTGGGCCATGATGCTCTGTATCACTTTTCCACTAACAAAATGCTAAATGGTCATCCATCTGAATCTGTGTGTCTCAACAACATCGTGTGGACACAATGTCCTTGACAATGAATGGCTTCAGTTACAACAGGAGTTGGAAATAGCTAGAAGTTTGGTATGCATTGTCTCCAACTTCTCCCTCTGCGCACATGACGGTGATTAACCACCGGTAGGTTTTATGACACCCTGCCCTGAACAGGTTTCAGATCTGTGGTTATGTATCGATACAGCCAAACCACTGACTCTTGTCTCAGTTCCTCTTTCCTTGCAGAGCCACAAGCTGCTCTGATTAATCACTGGGAAGGAGACACACGATGTCATCAATCAATAAACCACCTGCTCAGGGGAAAACCTCATCTTGAATTTTAATTTACTTTATTTGATGCCTTTTAACATAGTTCCAAAACAGAGCATGAAACAGATGTGATGCACAGATTTGATAGTTTATAGCTATTCTTGTGACTTTTACATGTTCTTTAAATGTTAAATTAAAATAAACAGCTTTCAGTATCATAAAATCACAGTAGAAATAAATACAGTGTGCCATCAGTCATCAGTGTAGTTACTACATGATGCTTTAAACTGTGTGATTTGGATCCACTGCTTGTTTCTCCTGAAGCTTAACGAGCCGCGTGTTATTTTTCATTAAAATGTGATAATTTCTTCTGCTGTTAGCGAGTCACCTCCTTGGCTCCTTCATTCCTTTTTAAAGAACGGTGTTGCAGAAGTGAAAACGATACAAGAGAAAAACACACACAAACCACACAGCACCTGTTGGCTGTTTTTAGTACGAGGAAGTGAAATACTGACTGTTGCCAACGCAACATGAGGAAAACATCAACCCTCCACTTCCTGTCTGCTCACTTCCTCCTCTGACCGACGCCTTTCTCTGAGAGGATATGCTCGCACGCACACACGCACACACACACACACGCACACACACACACACACTATAGTCTGTGAGCATCTCAGACTGAAAGACAGCGTCTCAGTGGACCACGGTTCTGCTGTTGGACCTAAACGCAGCTTACTAAAGTGCACTTAATGTGTTCTTCAATCTTTCTTGATTCACATAAAGTAAAACTAATATTTTCCATGTTTTCCAGGATGTAGTCCGGTTGGGTGGCATACCCTACAAGATTTTGCACATTTTACACCGTGGGATCTTTCCCTTTAATGTCTCGGATTGCATCAGGACATTTAACAGAACAATGAACATGACTAATGTATGGTGATATTGGATTTGTGTATAATGTATGCATCAATGTGCTTTGATTTGTCAGGTTTTAATTAGCTGGATTAACCAAATATTTCTGTAAATCTTTGATTAAGACAGATTTATGATGCTGCATTTCTAAAAATGTAAGTTTAGACAGTGATGAAGAAATGAACCATGTTTCAGTTCTGCAGGCCTATCGGTAGAAACCTCTCTGCTCTGATGCACTCCCTCTCTCCTGCAGCATCGCTCACTTTATTCTCATCTTTATCAGTTGTTAACATGCTGCAGAGGGATGCCAAGTAAGCTGCACGCTTTGAATACGAACACACACACACACACACACACACACGCACACACACGCACAGGTCTGAATTACACAGCTGCTCAGTCCTGTAGCTGAGTCAGTTTACTGCAGTCTGTTTAATACATAATATAGAGTTTAACATTAAGGAACTTTCAGACAGCGAGGATATTAAACGCTGGCATCTCAGTTTGCGACGGTTAACTTGTTTCACGTGACCATTGCAACAACAGAGGATGCAGAATAATCTACGTTCTCTGAATTACCGATATAAACCTCTTCTTCACCAAAAGAACAATTAACAAAAACATTATATTGTGCATCCTGAACCTGGATATTCATTGTGTGATATGACCCTTTCCTCTACTTTAACCTCCAGCCGGCGCTTTGTGGCGACGTGATGAGATTGCAGGAGGTGAATATCAGTCTGTAGCAAAAGGCACAAGTTGTTTGCAGAACAGAGGAAACCAGAAACCACAGAAGAGATTTACAGTCCGGCCAATAAAAATACAAAACGTTGACGTCGTCAGTGTTGAGCTGGATTAATACTTGGTGCAAGGGAGTCCCCGCCGTAGTTGCACCACAACAATCAACGGGTGCGTGATCACATCGTGCTTTAACTATATTCCCAGCAGTATTTAGAGTCTTTAGTTCACTGGTATGAAGGTCTGTCCTGTTTGTGGACCGTTTGTGCAGTTTCTGTATTTATGATGTTTGATTGACTGATGGAGAGATGTTAGATGTGTGTTACTGAAAAGCATAAGATGAGCTGCTGCTTAACGTTGTTTTATTTTGATCAATGTCTGCCGCATTAGAAAGCAGCCAATCACAGCCCTTATCATCTCTACGTGGCACCTCCGTCGCTCCATCGTGTAACGACTGCACTGCTCTTAAATAAGAAGCTTGCTGTCTGAAAGAACATTTGGATCTCAATTGGATGTCCAGATATCATATTATATATCAATATCATGAGATCAAATGATCTACAACCTGAACAACAGCAGATCAATCACAGACATATCAATGTCAGCTGATTAATGATCCTCATGGCAACTGTTGATGCACATCAACACTGTAACAACCCACAGAGTAGCAATTACACTCGCATGTAACACACACACACACACACACGTTAGTACACAACATCCCACACACACAGTTTAGCTCACTGCAGCTCATCACATTCACAACCAGCTTTAACACCTTCCTGCACCGACGACGGCTTCATCAGGATTAACACACATACACACACACACAGTAGCAACCCACAGAGTAGCAATTACACTCGCATGTAACACATACACACGTCTGTTAGAACACAACATACCACACACACAGACACACACACACACCTTCACCTTCAGGTGAGAAAAGTTAAAGTTAGCTAGAGGGAAAAATGAAACAGAAATCCTCCTTTTCAGATCATCAAGATAAAGATATATACATACAATTATATATATATATATATATATATATATATATATATATATATATATATATATATATATATATATATATATATATATATATATATATATATATATATATATATATATATATATATATATATATATATATATATATATATATATATATATATATATTATATATTTACATATATCACTATATACATATATATCTATACCTATATATATACATATCTATCTACATATATCTATATATATACCTACCTAAAATTATATATATATCTATATCTCTCTATCTCCCCTCTCTCTCTCTCTCCTCCTCTCTCTCCTCTCTCTTCTCTCCCCTCTCTCTCCCTCACCTCTACCCTCTCTCTCTCCCTCCTCTCCCTCCTCCCTCTCCCTCTCTCCCCCCCCTTCTCTCTCTCTCTCTCTCTCTCTCTCTCTCCCTCCCCTTCTCTCTCTCTCTCTCTCCCTCCCCTTCTCTCTCTCTCTCTCTCTCTCTCTCTCTCTCTCTCCCCTCTCTCTCTCTCTCCCCTCTCTCTCTCTCTCTCTCTCCCCTCTCTCCCCCTCTCTCTCTCTCCCCTCTCTCTCTCTCTCTCTCTCTCTCTCTCTCTCCCCCCCCTCTCTCTCTCTCCTCTCTCCTCTCTCTCTCCCCCCCCTCTCTCCTCTCTCTCTCTCTCTCTCTCTCTCTCTCTCTCTCTCTCTCCTCTGTCTCTCCCTTCTAGCCTTGTCGTTATTTAGTTTGTTATATTTCCCCTCTCTTATGTCATGAATAATTTGTGTTCATATGATCTCAGTACGTACACATTGCAGATGGGAGGATGCCAGGAAGCAGCCGCACCCTCATTACATCTGAGATCCCACAGCTGCATTACAACATTAAAATGTTCTCTTTTTATTGAAGAGTAATTGTTGCTTTTCTGTTTTGGGCCTTAGAACCAGTTTGCGTCAGCTGGACTTGGTTTCCACTTCATTTGAATATACAAAGCAGGACGTGCTGCTTGTGTCGAGCTGCAGCGATGTAAAAAGAAACCTGCACGTTGTCTAAAGGATGTTAAACAACATCAACTCCTTGTTTTACTGTAAGTGCAATTGTGGTTGTTCCCACTTTGTTGTGCTTGATGTGAAAATGAAAACAAACATTTGAGCTCGACTCAGTCGTGTATTTGTGGGTGACAGTGCCAACAGGCAGCTACTGGAAATACATCAAACAAAAGGTTTGGCTGCGATCGTCGTTCCAGTAGTTCTGATTTCTGTTCTGATTCGTAGTTCCCAAAATAAGTCATTAAAGGGATAGTTATCTCTTATCAAAGCCTTATTTACTAGAAAAGAGCAATGTACAATACAGCGTCTCATATTTATCCTGTGATGACTGTCACCAGTAGACGATTATATCAGCTGTAGATGATTAACATTAATTCAATAATGTTAATGTCTGTATTCCAAGAGAAACACCACTCTGTGACGGGACCCTTCCGGAGGGTCCGACACTTATTTAATCAACATCTCATATCTTCAGCTGCTCATCTCACTTTCAGGTTGGAGCTACAGGTTGTCACCATTAATCAGGCCTCCAATATAACACCAAATGTGTCTTACAGGCGATTACAGATCTAAATTGAATCTTTGAGTTTTAGTTACTTATAACTTTACTTACTTGCAAATGATGCAAGCTGAACCTAATTAGATTTGATAAGCGGATTTGATTAAAAGAAAATGCTGGTACAGAGGCACGAAACTTTAATTCAGTTCTTCTTTTTCAAACAGTGTTGAGGAAAATGCTGTTGTTGAACGTTCATCCTGCTGCTCAAACCTTCTGTCACACACACTCACAAACTCCCACGTTCCCACCCACTTAACACCTGCCAACTACACACAAACACACAGGCGTTATGTAAGTGCGCGTCAGGAGGACACACTCACTCAAGATTGTCACAATCCTCTATCCTGCCGACGCCTCCATGTCATCTGTGTGGATATTTCCGACAAGCAGGTGCAGGGTGAACAAACGGCAACGAGGGGTCGCCGTGTGAGAGGAGTCATGAGGAGGCAGAAAACACTCCATGTGGGACACATCACGCCTCTGTTTTAAACACCATGTTTTAAAGTGCGTTTGTAGTCAGTTACATTACATTACAGGTCATTTAGCAGACGCTCTTATCCAGAGCAACTTACATTGAGCTAGGTACAGGGACAGCCTCTCTGGAGCAGCTCAGGGTTAAGTACCTTGCTCAGGGGTACAATGGTGGCAGCCTGGTACTGAACTCCTGACCTTCTAGTGTTTTGTTTGGAAGGCGTACCACTAGACCACTAGGCCATCACCACCCTGCTAAACTCGCAGGTGGGTTTGTTTCACCAGCCTGAAGCATCAGTGCTGTTGCTATGGTTACCTGCACTTCAACATACGTTGTGCAGCACTGAACGGGTCTGAAATGTGCACGTGTTGCACATTCTGCTGGTGCAACAAAGACATAATGATTAGTATGTATTATTATAATCAGTGTTCCAAACCTTAAAACATAACGGTAAAAATTAAGCATTTTCAAAAACTTTCAAGACTTTGTACGAACCCTGTACATTAAGATTTTATCATTAAAGGAACAACTATATTTTAGGAAAAGTACCGGCTCCAAAGCTGCAGTATGAGTATGAAGGTGTAACTTCTGCCCCCATGTAGACCTTAACAGACACTTGCCAGACAATCACAAACAAATATTTGCCATAGTTTACTGCAAGTTCCTAAAATAAACACATGTATTTAACCACTGGCCAAAGTCTTACAATGTTAGCGAGCGAGCGAGCGAACACACACACACACACACACACACACACACCCACACACTTTTAATTGTGTGTGTTGTTGTTCTTGCTGCCTCTCTTAACCGGGACAAATTAGCAATAGCGGTTGTAGCATTCACAACGTTCATACAGTCAACACTCACACCACCTCAAAAGCACTTTGACCTCCACGCCAAATTTCAGCCTCCGAGGGCGAAATTGTCGCAGCTAAAAACAGGTTTTTATTCTCATTGGAGGCTTTCAAAAAAATAATAATTACCATTTACAAATTGCTAAATAAAACATTAGACGGGGTCATGTTTCAGTAGTACTCCGTTGAATTGGGGTAAATCCATTTCTGCCAGCAGGGTTGTAAAATAATGATAAAGGCCAACCGCTCTTTTATAAGCACAAACACCGAGGGGAGAGCTTCCATATCTTAAATGTAGGACTGAGCCATTAATAATGGATGTGGACTTACATAAGGGACAAAGTGTAGATCCGGTTTACAGGCAGGGATTCCGCCTGCAGAGGGGTTTCCACATTTCACTGAATTGTAAAAAACCTCTGTCCACACCAGCGTGTTTGGGCTGTTCATTGAGCTGTGAACGATATCGTAGCCTGGCTGCTACAGGAGCATGACTCTCTGTAGGTGGTGTTGACACAGTGATGGAGGTTATCATTTACACCCATCATCTCCATTCCGATCAGGGGAGAGAGGCTGGATTTATCACTCACAGCACTAGAGATGGGACGATATAGGATTGTATCGCAGATGACGATCAAAAACATTCCAAATAAGTTAATCGTGCTGAAGTTCCATAATCGGGATAATCTTATCATGTAAGAAAGAACTCACACAATGTTGCTTTTTATTGTATTTATCCTTTAGAGCAGGGGGGTCAAACTCATTATAGTTCAGGGGCCACATGCAGCGAAATTTGATCTCAAGTGGGCCGGACCAGTAACATCACAGCATGATAACCTGTAAATAACCACAACTCCACATGTTTCCCTTCGTTTTAGTGCAAAAAAGTACATTCTGAAAATGTTCAAATTTATGAACAACCTGAAATTTCTTAAGAGAATAAGGAGCAATTTCAACAATATTGAGCCTCAGTTCATCATTTACACATGTGTGTTACAACTTACTGGTCACAGTGCGTCTACAAAGGCACAACACATTTTGTCACAGGCATCTGGAACAGTATTTTACTTTATGTTCAAAACAACTAATTCATCCCTAAGTCATCCCGCGGGCCGGATTGGACCCTCTGGTGGGCCGGTTTTGGCCCCCGGGCCACATGTTTGACACCCCTGCTTTAGAGGATGTTCACTAAAAAAAGATGTCCTATCTGTGCTGAACAAAATGTAGGTATTGTAAAGTGATTCCAGTATCCTTGTAAGCGTTTTAAAACATAGTTTGATGACATATTGATAATATTCCTTTCTGTAATGTTATGCAAATATTTGCCAAAATTTGTCTCAAAAAAAGTTTGTAATTGCAATAGTAAAAGGAAAAAAAAAAACAAGTTTGTATAAATTATTTTCTCTTCAGGATGAGTATAAAAACTGACAGCAAAACATAAAAGCTTTAAGGCAAAAACATGAAAACTGAGTGTGAAAAAAGTCTGAAAGTGCATACACAGTAGCAGAGAGAAAAGATCAAACATCATAGGTCACTATTATATAATAATATGAACTGTGAAGTAAGCCAGTGTGCTGCAATGCCTCTCTACTCATTACTTCAGCTGTTGTACACAGTCTCTGATATTTTCAGTTCAGTTTTGCCTCTTTACAGACAGCTGTCATGAACCAATGTGTGTGTCCGAGTGTGAACAGCATCATGAGTATCATCCTTTAAACAGTTAAACAAACTGACAGAAAGCTCAAGTCTCAGCAGTTCAGCAGTGAGGGTTCAGAGACATACAAGGAGCAGTAGGGATAAACACACTCACACAACTTTGACATGTTGACTGCAGGGGATTGAACCACCGACCTTCTAGACCACTAGACGACCACTCTACCTCCTGAGCCACAGCCGCTAACTGTGATACGATCGTTGTTGATGATTATCAGGAAAATATTGTGAATCGCAATTACTTTGTCTGGATAATTGTTACATGAAATGTTCATATCGTCCCATGCCAAGTTTAGGAGTCCATTTCGGGCAGAGTTAATGACAGTGGGAGGAAAAAACAAATGCATGAGGATACGTGTCTTTTAATTTATTATTCTTGCTGAGGACTGAGGTAAAGTTTGGTATACTATTCTTCTTCTGTATTACAGTGTATGAACCCTGAACAAAAACGTCCAAAAAGGCAACAATAGGTTATAAAACAGAAAAGCATCCCTTATGCTGTGAAATTGAAAATACTAAATACGGGTTGCCTTTTGCTCGACCCTGACATTCAACGCTGCTGAATGTGTGTTAGCATGTTGGATGTGTTTCCAGTCACATAGCGCAGAACGGTGGATCAACGCAGTAGACACACCGTCCTCATCTTATACAAAACTCTCTCCATTGTAGCCGACTGGGAACCGGTGGGCTTGTTGTGCATATGTTGCAAACGGCGGACAGCTAAAGGTTTCAAGGTGTGAATGTTGGTTCTGCATTACGTGCATCAATCTACATGATGTGTATTCTGCATGTGACCGCGTGCACCAGACCGTGATGCTTCAGCGCAAATACACAAGCCGTTACAGCCCTAATGTAGGACACCTGGAGCTCACAGGCCAATATATGTTTCAGCTGAACATGAGGTCGAGGTTTTCTTTAATTCAACTTTGTCTGATCACAATCACAAGTCCAGCTGTTCTAAATCTAACCTCCAACTCCATGCAGAAACGTTTAACATCTGGTATTGATCAAAGTGTTTCTCCTGCAATTTTAATAGTTAATTAATAATGAAAGTCATTTAAATATACTAGGAATGTGCTGGTATAGTGTTAAAAACATTAAGATTTGCACAGACACTTGGATTTGTAATAATACATTAAAAACATCACTTTGTGATGGCACTAGAAATGTGTAGTGAGTCTTAATAATTATTATAGTAATTACTGTACATCACAGAATCACGGAGCTAGTAGTTTACCTTTGACTCAACACTTTTCAGTCGCAACAGAGGTGAAAGAGACACCAGGGATTACACAGAGCCTTCTTCAGTAAAGAATCTGGCTGTCTGTAAATAACGCAAAGTGAAATATTAAATATATTCTTCTTGTTGCTGCTGAATGGGCCTGAACCTCCTGCAGGACGTTAAGAGGACAGACACGGCGAGTCAGCATTGGTCACTTCCTGTGGTCATCATCAGGAGCTCAGCTCCAGACACAAACAGAGCTCTCGTGTCTGCAGGTAAACATGAATGTATGTCCTCTGCTGGGAGGTCAGAGAGATAATATTCATCATGCATTATTTATTAGGGTAATGTCAGCAGCGTGTAATGAAATGTTGGACCACAAGTGTCTCCATCCATCTACAATCTATACGTATCTGTCATCCAGTGCAGAATGCCAATCAAACACCTGGACGGTTCACCAGTCCATCAAGGCTGACATTTGTACTATTAATTCTCATATAAAAGCCAGTATGGCAGTTTTAAATAAGAGCTTAATGCTTAAGGAATAATGCTTCGACCAATCACAGTCGTTGATCTAACCAATAAGCTTGCTGGACACGTAGGTCCGTACTACACATTGTTGAGATTTGTGTATATCCGCAGAGACTATGACTGCCACTAATAATTATTTTCATTAGCAATTAATCTGGTTGATATTTTCTCAATTCATTGATTAATTGTGTCTATAAAATAGTGAAAATGTCCATCACAGTTTAACCAGAGCCCAAGGTTTTTGTATCTGACAAACAGAAGTTAATAGTGATACAAAACACACTGGAGAAGTTGGAATTTGCAAATGTGAGGGGAAAAGAGCGGACCACTTCAGCTGAACCATTTCATGGGGAAACCCTTAAAAAAAGGTTGTCACGTTTTGATATATAATCCTGTGAAGAAACCCACAAGATCTTGCATATTGTTAATCACTTGTGCCGACTTAATTCAAATCCATCCCTACATTTTAGCAAAGGAAGATGTGGGGGACTTAAAACTTGTAAATTAAGTGAGAGTTTTTGATCCAACGCACCTGTCAAAAAGACTCTGAGGTGTGCACAAACTGCGTCGCAATTATATTGTGTCTCAGCACCCATACGGCTGTGGCTCCTTCGGTCCACATGACGAAGTGTCCTTGGGAAAGACTGAAACCCAAATTGCTCCCGAAGGCATAGCCATCGGCGTGAGTGTGTGTGAATGAGTATTAGATTATATGATGAGCAGAGTGGCACCTTGTATGGCAGCCCTGTGTTTGAATTGGTAAATGTTGGCATGTAATGTAAAAGCGCTTTAAGCGGTCGGAAGACCAGAAAGGTGCTATGAAAATGATCCAGTGCATCACTAATTATCTTCTTTCAAATTAATATAGCAAATGACAAACCTGTGCACTCACACCTGGTAAACGATGAATTAATGAGTGAAAACCAGCGCATTTAATTAAAACTAGCCAATTGTGTCCTTTGGAATGCATCAAACAACATCATGCAATCACTCCCCTCAAAAATCACCTCAAACCCAATCTGTTTCAATAAACACACATCAAAGTTTCCCTTGCAACTCATTTTCCTTGCAATTAGCGTTTTATTAGGTGAATTAGCAGCAGAGGAAAACAGAAGGAGCAATGCCCTCGTTTGGAGGTCACAAGCTGAGGAGGAGTCACCATGAGCCAAGATGCGGGATCCCCCCTCCTTCCTAACGCAATAAGGCAGGACACACCCAGATAGAGAGGGGAGGAGGGGGAGAAGGAGATGGATGAAATGAGAGGAGTGAAAAGGAGCAGAGCTGCTACTGGTGCTCATCCGCCCATCTTTGCAGAATGACGTAAGGACGAGCGAGCAGAACGGCTGTTCATTTAAAAAAAAAAAACGAGCTCGGTAACGATTATTTTTCTCCACCCTCGTTCACGGCCGCCCCGTCATTATGACAGACTGGAAAGCAGAAGTACTATTTACAATGTGTGCACTTAATAATGTGGGAAAACCACTCAAACAAGCTGAACAAGCTCATCCAGGAGGCGACGCATTCACGACGACAGTGCGAGGACACCAGAGTCAAGCCAGAAACACAGACATGTTAGTAACAGCCGCAGCAACCAGTGTTTGCTGAAAGAAATCCTGTTTTTTAATGAAGTTACCAGAGACCGTGTAATGTACTGATGACAAAGGGTTATTTTTGTTACCAGGGGAAATATCTCTCGGAAAACAAAACATTGTAGGCAGGGACTATGAGCAAACTGTTTCCAGACACTCGGAGACATCTGCAGGCGGTTTGATTCCTGCCTCGCAACCACTGCAACAGTCGTTACGTGCCGTTCTGTCGCCCGGAGAGACCCCGTCACAACAGCGCCATTCAGAAACTGACTATTTATATAACATTTCCTCATTAAATAGTGGAATTTGAGATTTTGTAGATCTTTAAATCCCTATTAGGAATCACTGGAAACCGCTATTCAATTCGGCATATCTAAAGTACACATAAACATTTTTTATTTTACTGAAATGATAACTTTACTAACTGATACGCACTCACGGTCTTCTGGCTGGAAAATACACAGCGGTGGGCGACAGAGACTAGCGAACATGTCTAAAAGTTGATATTTAAACCAAATTAAGTGCTATTCAATCCATTACAGTTGGGTTCATTTCTAAAAGATCATACTATGCCACGATGTGTGTTTTAATTGTCAAAAAGCGAGGCAAGTTGGCGTTTAAAGTCCACATTTTTTTGAATGGAGGCTTGATAGCGTTGACTGCAGACTACAGAGAGGCACGTATCGAGGCTGTAACCTAGCTAACCGTCGGGACGTTTGACGAGGAGAAACGGGTTAGAAAACGTGACTCGCAAAGGTTTGAGAGACACGTTTGACATTAATCTCGCAGAAAATACAATAAAATGGCAGTCATAGTGTCCCTGAAACGGGACAGTTGTGCGTTAACACCTGTAGAAAACCCCTAAATTCGCTTGTAGTTGCTAATAAGTGGGTGTCAAGGTAAAGAAACAGCGGTTGAGAACGTTACCCGGATGCTAAGCAGTGCGGACAACTGGGGACACGACCGTAAAAACACCTTTAAAAATCACTTTAACGGGCACCGACACACACACACACGACGCTGTGTTACTTGCCATCAGCCACAAGTGAATTGAAAGAAATCGGACTTGTGGCGGATAAAGTTGAAAACAAAGAACAGACGTTACCTCCACTCGGGGAATCCTCGTCCAAATCCCGTCCTGGCTGCGGTAGTGTGGTGAGGCAGGGCAGCGTCTTCAGTTCAGAGGGGTTCGTCCATTTCCCAGCAGGGCTCCAACTTGACAACTGCAGTGGTGGGAATTGATTGACAGACCCGGGTAGGGGTACAAAAAAAACCACAAAAGATCTTCAACGTCCCTTTTTTGTTCCTTCCAGTTGCCTTTGCGGGTAATTACATTGGTGGAAGCATCAAGCTCTGGTCCTGCAGCGGCAGCCCCCCCCCAGAGGAAGGAAAACAATCCAGATGCAGTCAGAAATCAATCCGGTAAAAAGGAGGAAATTAACTCCCCTCTTCTCTCTCTCTCTCTCTCTCCTGGAATAAAAAGCAGAGGAGGGATCAAATGCTCTGGTCACAAAGAGCACATTCAGTAAATGAGGATGTGTGTGTTGCAGAGCGGTGGGTGGGACTGGAGGGGGTCCGACACGTTCAAACAGGGTCCAGAGAAAAGACCCAAAGTCCGGGTCAGTCTTTTCCTGGCTGGCTTGGGGAACTAAGAGAGGGAAGTGAACTGGTGCTGGAGACCGCGAGAGAGGGAGGGACCAGCCCGGGATTACCCTGTTTTTAAGGTGGATCTATGAATTAATTAGGAAATCAGGCAGATACAGAGTCCTTTGCTCTCGAGAACATCAGCCCCGGAGTGAAGAAGATCCAGGATGAAGCCTTGGAAACTTAAAGATGAAGAATAGAGTGGAAAAAAGCAATATGTACAATCTGGTTCTCCTCTGGACACACACATGGAGGCTTATTTCCGCCCACTGCAGAGAATCAAATGATGAGATCTCATTTATTGTTAGTATGTTCTCATATTAACTTTATTTTTCTAGGATACAGGAGGGAGGATTGTCCCTGGGGAAAATACTTTGGAGAATGAAGTCAAAATACATTGAGGAAAAAGTCTTAATATTAAATGATAAAATAAAAATCATAATATTTCAGGATTAAAATCAAGATAGTCTAAAATTAAAATAATATTTTAAGAATATAGAAAAAAAACACATTTTGAGAATAAATTCGGAATAATTTAAAATATTTTCTGGATTAATAATCAGAATAAAATAAAATAAAATCATAATATTTCAAGAAAAAAAAATACATCAGAATTTTTTTTATCAAAAACCACCAACACACACGGAGAAGAAAACATTTCAATACATTCTCTCCATCTTTCTAATTATATACAATATGTTTCCACTTGGCTGTATGTTCGACTCCAATTACGTGTGAGTGCTTTCAGTGCTAAATATTCTTACCAAATATGTGTCTTGTTCTTCTACTGTATATGTAATGGGCTCCTACCCAGAAGAGCAGTACTGTGTACTAAATGTACTTTCAGTATCACCTGTCATCAGAAATCAGAAGACAAATGGAGAGAAATTAATATAAATAAATTCACTTTTTCTTGGCGGTGCAAACCGTTCTCATTCATTATGGTTCTGCCCATTACTAAACTCATGCTGGGAAACAATTTTGAATTCATAATTAAGATTAAAAAATCGAATTAATAAAAATAGATGTGCTTTGTGTTACCTTACCCCTGCCTGGGAATCCACTAATTGCAGTTATTACATTGACATTGATTGATTTAAGTCAGTTATGTGACACATTATGGAGGTAATTATATATTTAATACTAGATATAAATAGGAATTTATTTGTTCTCAAAATATAGTAATCGTGAGTTCAAATTAAAACCCTTGAATTCTACAATACAATGACAAAAATCACACCCAGATGAGTCAAATAACAAAGAGTCGGCCTTCAGTAACAGTGACTCATGTTTGGATCCTGAGCATGTATCTTGATATGTATTAACCTTCGGAGAGGAACACATACGTGTCGTGTCGTGATGTTGTGGAGTGTGTGTGTTTTCACATTTTTCATTTTTTTAACTGCTGTTTTGGTGAAAATCTCCAAAACTGCTCCTATATGATTAACTGCTTTAATATGTAGTTATGGAAAGCAGAGATCACATCATTATCAGTAGGAGATGAAGAAGGACCTTGATGAGACTGTTTGTGCTCATGTGTGGTGTTTCCTTTCTTTTTTTTCTGGTCCAAAACGCAGAACATGAACAAAGAATCTGAAAAGAAATTTCTCTCTGACTGCCAACTGGCCACTCAATCAGCTCTGCCTCCTACGCTATGCTAATGACAGAGAGGCAGAGAGGTGGTTAAAGCTGCCATTTAACAGCACAGTACACTGTCTCACTTTCAGTACAAAGTGACTGCACAAGAAGGAAAGCTACTGAATCCCAAAGTCCCCGTCAGTCTCCACGGCGGCTTCTCCGCACTGTATGTACAGTCATCTTTGTAGTGTACTGTTTCTGCAGGTACACACAATATTAACACACTGTTCAGCCCATTCTCCTAGAATATGTGACTGTTTTAGTCATATATTTTGGAAGGAATTATAATATATTAATATAATTTCTGCCAGAATTATGTTAATATCTGCTTTGTTTGTTTGTTTTTACAGATGCTTTGTTCTCGGAAGGGTTTGTTTCAATAGTAGATAGTATAATCCGGTTAATGTAGTCAGATGAAACAATAAAATCCTCAGCGCGTGCTGTACTGACATATAAAGTTGAGTTCTCCTGCTGCAAGATCTTATTCTTCCTGCATCCAGCGCTGTCATGGTTGGATGCAGGAAGAACTACAAACTATTTCAGCTTCTAGTCTCCGCCTCCGAGTAGCCAGGGGTCCATCTGATGACTGCAAACACGTACGTCTCTCTCTTTTAGCTCTGTTTTGGGTCTCCACCAACTCCTGAGAGAAATATCTGGCTCTTTTGCTGCTAAATGCTCCTCTGTGTTCACCAGCTAGTCTCTAACTGTGTCTGCTCCAGATGCTGCTCAAAAACAGAACTTCCTTGTTCTCTCCAATTACGTTTCCAACGGCGAAAACTGCATCCCAAAATGTGAGTGCAGAGCAGGTTATGGACGAGGACATATTTACAGTGTTTTGGCTGTCTCAGTAGACAGCTGAAGAAATGTAGCGGACAGAGGCCGAGGCTGCAGCTGTATTAGCCGTGCAAGAGGATATGGCCGGCGGGGACCCTCCAGGCATCATGAACTCGCACGCAATGCATCCTGGTTCATGCCGGCACGTGATCTGTGGGCTTTTTCGCTCAATATAATGCGCACTGAGGAATTTATCGCTTCAATTGACAACATTTACCATCAACTCTGATTGGACATCCACATCAAAGAAACACATTTTCCCTCTTAAGTTCTTCAACCATGTAAAAAGAAAAGATCAAATATAAGTGAAATGCATGAAAGTGGTTATTGTGCTGTACTGGATGCTAATATTCTGTATTATCAATGCAATGTGACATGATACTAGTTAGAAAGAAAAACCTTCTTAGGTCCAAAGATGGCAGATAGTATTTTGTGTATGGGCCCAATTTGATCCCAAGTGGGCCGGACCAGAAGAACATTGCATAATAACGCATTAATAACTATGTTTCCCTTTCTTTAGGTGTAAAGAAGTACTAATACATTCTGAAATCGAGAAACAACAACAATCAATTATCAATAATTGCCTATGCTTGACATGTTCTGTGACGTTGCCAGTACGTGGGATGTGTGATAGATTACCCAGCACAGCTCGACCCCCAGTGGACACACAGAAATATCAGTCATTTATGTAAAAATAGGAAGCAATCATTTCTATGAAATGTTCACACCAGTGGACCGGGTTGTTCCCCGTATATTAAATGAGCTCCACCTCAACCAACTGCAGCAGGACACTCTGATATTACATTAATGCATGAATTATAATAATCTAATGACAAAATACAGTCGGGGGGCATTTCTTCTGCATTAAGTGCTTTTACTTCAGCAAGCATCTGAATACTTCCTCCACCACTGATTAGTATGTTAATGTAACATTTAGACCCCTCCACCCCCCGGCTGTAAATCAGATCAGAAGATTGTGGCCTGTCAGGACTCACCTGCTTGATTCGCTGCAGTCCTTCACCTCCCTCATGAACACGCTGTTGTCACAACACACCTGTGTATCTACTGTCAATACATCCTGCAGAGTCGCTCCGAGGCACGAAAGGCACCAAAGAAGAGACGCTGACCACAAAGTCCTGCGTCTGAGAGGACCGGGGGGAGACGGAGGGACGTCCACCAAACTCAAAATAAACTGTAGATCAGATGTAAACGGGACACCTGCACGATCAGGGTTTGATGTTTGATGCAACACATACACCAGGTGAAGGCCATGAAAGCAGCTTTACTTAGTCATTTGTTATAGTTGTGATTATTTGATAGAAACTTAATAAACTGTTGGTTTGAGGAATAATTACTTCCATCAATACAATTAACAATTAACATCTACATTATCGTTATTCAAAAAACACCTGAAAATCTATCTGTCTATCTATCTGTCTGTCTGTCTGTCTCTCTGTCTGTGTCTGTCTGTCTATCTGTCTGTCTGTCTCTGTCTGTCTGTCTCTCTGTCTGTGTCTGTCTGTCTATCTGTCTGTCTGTCTCTGTCTGTCTGTCTGTCTGTCTGTCTATCTGTCTCTGTCTGTCTGTCTGTCTGTCTGTCTGTCTGTCTGTCTGTCTCTGTCTGTCTGTCTGTCTGTCTGTGTCGTCTCGTCTGTCTGTATGCTGTCGTTGTCTGTCTGTTCTGTGTTGTCTGTCTGATCTGCTGTCTGTCTGTGTCTGTCTGTCTGTCTGTCTGTTGTCTGTTTTGTCTGTATGTTAAGTCTGGTCTGTCTGTCTGTCTGTCTGTCTGTCTGTCTGTCTGTGTCTGTCTGTCGTCTGTCTGGTTGTCTTGTGTGTCTGTCTGCTGTCTGTCTGTTGTCTGTCTTTTGTCTGTATCTTAGTCTCTGTATGTTGTCTGTAGTCTGTCTGTCTGTCGTGTATGTCTGTCTGTAGTCTGCTCTGTCTGTCTGTATGTCTCTTTGTCTGTCTTGTTGTTCTATCTGTTCTTTCTGTCTGTCTGTCTGTTTGTCTATCTGTTTTTTGTCTCTGTCTGTCTGTCTGTCTGTCGTTCTATCTGTCTCGTCTGTCTGTCTGTTGTCATCGTTGTCGTCTCTGTCTGTCTGTTGTCTATCTGTCTTGTCTGTCTGTCTGCTGTCTGCTCTGTTATCTGTCTGGTCTGTCTGAGTCTGTCTACTGTCTCTGTCTGTCTGTCTGTCTATCTGTCTTCTGTCTGTCTGTCTATCTGTCTCTGTCTGTCTGTCTGTCTATCTGTCTCTGTCTGTCTATCTGTCTCTGTCTGTCTGTCTCAAAAAATGAGGTGGTGAGTGCAAAGTTACTGTGACCCACATGTCATTGTGACAATAAGAGGTTGGAAACACCTGGGTGTTAACGGGGACTGACGTTGACTTGACCAGTTAGAAGCTGCTCGTCTAAATATGTGTTGTGAATGTGACTCTTGATCCAGAACCTCAACCGGCGAAAGCATCTATTTAGTTGCTGGAGGCGTTCCAGAGCCTGGAGGGAGAGTGTCCTGAGAGACTCAGTTCAGGGCAAAGAAGTCACTCCTCCATCTGTTCAAGCCTGCAGCAAGAGCTCTCTCACACACACACACACACACACACGCACGCACACACACACACACACACACACACACACACACACACACACACACACACACACACACACACACAGGAGATTGGTCACTTGAAATGTTCCCAAAATGTCTTTTTGACAGCCAAAGAAGCCGCAGCATCTCTGAGTCTCATGTGCATGTTTTAAAGGCGTGGCATCAACTGCAATGATGGAGCAAGAAAAATGTCTTGCACCATTTTTTCAGCAGTGGTGGAAGAAGTATTTAGATATATATATATATATATATATATATATAGTACAATATTAGTATCAAAATATACTTAAAGTACCAAAAGAGAAATATAACTTTGTTTGCAGAATGGCCCAAAAGTATGTTTATTATATGACTGGATTATTAATTATTGAATCATTAATGTGTTCATCACTAATGTTGCAGCTGGTAAAAGTGGAGCTAATTTAAATCTTTAATAATATCATAATTCATTAGTTGATTTTATGTTATGTATTAAATAACATACATCTGTAAAGTAACTGGCTACCAGTAGTAGGAAAGTACATTTAGTACTGTACTGACATACTTGTACTTAACTTGTGTATTTCTATTTCCTGCTGCTTTACACCTCCACTACATCTCAGAGGGACATATTGTTCTTCTTACTCCACTACATTTATTTTTTACATAGAGAAATATAACTGATATGATGCAGTACTAATCTACCCAGTACTATATTGAGTTTGGTAAAAGCATAAAGTAGCTTAACATTGAAATAGACAAATAAAATAAAAGTACCTCATAATTGTTCTTAAGTAAATGTACTTAGTTACTATCCACCGCTGCTCATTGGATTCCTGATAAACCGGTTCATGTGAAGAGTCTTGAAAACGTCCTGTTTGTTCCTCTCGGTTCTTCCTTTCAGTGGGACTGAAACTTGCAGCTTGAACTCATCCTTCAACACCAACACAATTACCAGAATATTATTAGACATGTATGAACGACTCCATTAAAGGAAAGTGTTAATAGTAGAAATCTTTGCATTTGTTAATAGAAAAGCCTGGTGCAGCACACACTGGAGCAGGCTGCAGACGGATCTTCTGTCTACAGTGTAATAGCGTCATACATCACTGTGTGATGTGTTATTGGTGCATCTGCCCTGCAGCTTCACACATACAAAAGAGTGATTCCACCTGCAGCTCAGAGTTACTGCAACACTTCATATTTCCTCTTTTATTTTTAGCTATGTGACTCTGAACACTTTGGTTCAGAGTGAAATATGTCGATAGCTGTTTGCTGGATTATCATGAAGCTTGGTTCAAACCTTCATGTTCCTCAGATGTTGAATCATCTGGCTGCTCATGTGGCGCCGCCAACAGTCTTTACTGAACCTGTGAATGTCGGTTAGATTTTCTAAAATGTACTTGAAGGTTCCCCTTGGAACTGCTGCACTGCAGTGGTGGATTCAACAGGGTGTCCGAGGGGGCGGGTACCTTACACGGCAGAGTTTACACGAAAATCCATCTCGTCCATCTTGTCGAACTTCAAGCTGAGACGGTTTAGAAAGAAGCCGGCACACTGAGAGTCAATATCCTGTATCTGTGTCACATGGGTTTCTGCACTGCCGCACCTTTTCATGAGACGTGAAGGTGAACAAAGATGATGACCGATTCTTTCGCCCAAATTGCAATTAGCAATTTGTCTCAGCAACACACTCTCACGAGATCTGGCAACACAGCGTGTTAACGTGGGACAAACTGTGTCAACATTTTAAGCTAACATCCACTGACGTTTGAATACCCTGTGAGGAGCTACTGGCAGATACGGGCGAGGTCAAGGTGTGCGTGAGAGGCGATTCTTCATCCAAAACAACAATGGCGGCTCCTAAAGAGGTTAGCGTGTGCTGCAATAGCATCAGTTAAATCAGAACGGGAGAGTATTTGTTCCTTCACAGATGAAAGAACGGCTCTGAAGGCTTTTCTCAATGTCTTCACTCTTCTCCCAACTGGCTTTGGCAAGAGTTTGATTGACGGCTGATTCATCCAATCACCTGCCAATTTTTTGTGCCTAGCAGTTTCCAACGACGGCTTCTCAGATGGTTCTGTGTAACAAACCATCTGCCGCCTCAGGTTAAGAGGACAGTGTTTCCCTGGAATTTGATGGACCAGCCCAGATGCAACCACAATGTCCAGCATGTTATGAGTTACTTCTGAGTCAAGACGCAGCGTAGAGTGTGTGTCATGTGTGTTCAGCACGTTCAGTCGACCAATCAGCAGCCAGGCAGAAACGTCAATCAGTTGTGAATGCGGGTATGTTAACGACCAATCGCTGATGTTTGCCGACTCCTTTGCCTTTGTTTTTGTTCTAAATGAAATACCTTTAGTTATTCAGGTTTATATATGGTGTCTGGATCCTCCGCAGCAGCAGCCTACACATAGTTTTTGAAATGACATGTTAATTTAGATGCATGAGACAACAGCAGCTTGAATGATACTAGTTAATCCTAAAGCTAGAGAGAGTCAGGTACATTTATTTACATGCCAAGTTACGGCCTCCATGCACATACTGCTCAACAAAGCCAACAAGCAGGAGTTAAAAGTAGAATCTGACGTTCTGTCTGTGTGAATGTGAACTTTATGAGACAGCTTGCAAAATGTGCAATAACTAATTCGTAAGATGTTAATGTTGTCAAGCTACCTACATAATATATTTACATATATTACAGATAAAGCTTGGGAAAGGTGTTCATAGGTGCTAACAGTTTCCCCCTGTTCCCAGACGTTATGCTAAGCTAACATCTGAAGTTCAGCATTTGGGAAATATGCATATTTAAGGTTTTCCAACTTCTTGCTGTTACAGTTTCTAGCCTTAAAACTTAAATCCCTTTAAATATAATCATCTCCAAGACAAGAAGTTGGATGCTCTGCAAAAAACGGGGGATTTGAATATGTTTGATTAAATTGTCTGATAGTGTTGCAGTGACGTCTGCAGGTTCAGAACCAGTGAGAGTGAATCACTGAAGTGCCATGGTCAGGTCAGCTGTGATATAAAACATTAGTTACGACAACTTCAAAGTTAACTGAACCTTTAATGACACAATTATGAGGATATCTCTGCAGCAGATAGTTGGCTGCTGAGGTATTACACTTATAAACAGAGCTGGTGTGGCTCATTGTATTAAACTGAGCAGAAGAGTTTGAATTTGCAAAAAAGTACTGAGACAAGAAAATGTTGAGGAGAAGTGAAAGAGAAATTTACATATAGTGGCAATATAAATAATAACAACAAGTACTGGATAGATATGAGCTGAGATATATACAGTACAAGCAGCGAGTAAGCAGAATATAAAGTGCAGCACGCTGTTTCAACTTTCTAGTTATTTATTTTCATGTGCAATAATGACAATTACAGAGAAGCAGGATCCCTCCAACAATGCTCAAAAGAATGTGTAGAAAAAGAAATAACACATAAAGTAAAAGTGTGAAAGTGCACATTTAGGGGGTGAAATAACAAACTTTAACAGTAAAGTAAGTCATAATGTTTATTAGTGAAAACACTTCATCCTCAGAAATGAACCTAAGGTGTGTTCAAATCCCAGAGCGTTTCAGAGAGTCATCTGTGCACTACAGAGCCCTCAAAAAGTCCCTCAATGAATCAAAACAAGTGGAGTCCTTGACATGTTCCTTCTCTCAGGGATGATGGCCGCTGAGGAACCATTCAGTGCTCATAACGTAGAGGTTAGTGAGTGAGGGAACGAGCGATTCAGAAGCTCAGTAAATGAAACCTCGGGATGAAAAAGGTTGTGAAAAGCCGAACTGTTCTTGAAAGTCTCGTAGTAACGTGTCCACATTTTTAAATAACGTTAACTCTTTCTGTTGGAATGTGAACGAGCAGAAGTGATTGAATCCTGATTCAATCACAGATCAGCAGTGGTGTTTGAATGTGGAGCAGTTTTCTAGAGAAACTTTTCAGTATTAATGTTAATTATGAAATGGAGGCTGTGATTCAAATCCATCAGCCTTATGTAACGCTGTGACTTCCTGGGGTCAGGATCCACCTACACTGCAGCTATCTGACAACACGCAGCATTTAGACAACTACTTGAGGTGGAAACGCATAAATCTCTCCATATATGCACTGACAAGGGTGACTGGATGTTGTATCCATGGCTACCTTCTCACGTAATCTGTATTATTTTTATCACAAAGGCTTTTCTGTTTTTTCCTCCCGAGCCTCCTGCTAACATGATACACACAGATTTATATACGTGGAGGAACCGAAAAGCAAACCTTTGCCTGGCGTTCGAGTCGGTGATGTGGTGTCTGTTCGGCTGCAGATGTGACCATAAGTGAAGAGGAGAGACAGACGTAGAGCAGATTCACATGCAGACGTTACATTACTTCTGGATCTGAACGTGGGCTCTGCTCAGGAGGAGATACTGAACGTGTGCTTCAGGTACTTTCAGCGCTTGTCTGCAGGATTCAGCATCATTTTTACTGCTGCATCTATATGAAGCAGCACAACCAATCCATTAAACTACAGTCTACAGCTGCAGCAACAGCGATGTGATGCTGTGCTGCGTTCAAAGCAACAACAACATTTCCGACCTCCTAATAGAAAACCGTACAATGCCACTCAAAGTCAGAGTTCCTAGTAAAACAATGGCAGCACCCATGGACGTGTGAATTGTAAACGGTAAACTATCAACTAAAAGGCAACATAAAGTAGATCTGCACACCATATGACTGTAGGAGAAGGATTGTGATGCTGCCGTGTAACGTTTGGAGCAGCAGGGTCTTCAGAGAGTCTCCATCTTAAATACCCATAATGCATATACTAAACACAGGTGACATACACACCTTTAATAAACTTGTTTTTATTTTTTCACTGAGCCTACACAGCTCCAGCACGGACCTGGAAAAAGAATATCAACATGCCGTGGTCATCCGACTCTTTAATGACGCCTGTCTTTGTAAAATACAGCGGAGATACAGAGAAGATCTCACAAGATACTTACAAGTTCAGATTTATGGACATGCAGTGTGGTCTGTTTTAGATTTTATCTTTAACCTCTTTACTTGTTTCTTTGTTTTGTTTTTAAAGTTTGTCCCGTGTTCCCAGATCTCACGATTAACTCGGCCAAATAAGACCAAATATGTAATAAACTGGAATTATGTTTTAAAAATCACATCATAGGAGCAGTTTAGTAGATTTACAGCAGAGCAACTTCACAGCGTTTGAAACAAACCCTGTAATGTTGTTTGTTTTCGAAGTGGATATTGGTGTTTGTTTATGTTGCCAGTGCTGTCAATCAAATCTGATCAAACCACACCCACACAGTCCTGACCAAGCAGATTAGTGTGAAATACTTTATTCATTAGGTATTAACTTTGATTTGTGTTTATTAGTCTTACATATTTAATGTTATTGATAAATACTGCAGATTTCTATCTAGGTTTTCAGATGCTTTAAGGCTCATTCCTTTTAGTTTATCAGTTTTTTATCCTTTTTTTAATAAGTTTATTAATTTATTTTGAAAATGCCCATATTTTTTCAAAATAAGAGCCTGGATTTTATGTCCCTATACACATTGTTTCTGTGTCTGTTCCTGCGAGAGGAAGCCATTGTGTGGAGTTTACAGTTCACTTCCTTAATATTACTTTCATCAATTTCTCATACTGATTAAAAATTAAAATAAAGAACCCCGACTCACTTTTAATGTGAGGTTTATAATTCATTACGGACGAGCTCAACACAATATTAAATCTCCTGATTTATTTCACAGTTTTATCGCCACCGGCTTCTCATTCTGATTATCAGTGAAATGAAAAGCTCTGTATGAACACAGCTCGACTGAGATCACTCTGAACAGACCTGCATATGAAATTATTTTTAATTTAATATCAATAAACATTTTTAAATATATGCAGTTTAATATATATGCTGTTTCCACGCTAGACGGAGAAGAAATATAGACTCTGTCAGTCGAGGTGAAAGGTCAGTAGAGAATCCATACGAGGTGACGCTGCTCCAGATCGAGCATCAATCTCTGTCACCTGCTCAAGGAGTTTCCCATCATTCTCAGCGCCGCGGCACCTGCAGCCAGCTGTCAGCTGATGGATACCCAGGGAGAGGAGTCCCCGCCTCGGGCAGTAGGGCGAGGCTTGCCCCCTGGCCCGGAGCGCTGCTGGTGGTCTTTGACATGAAGTCAAACCCTGTCATTACCACTGCCCGGGGGGGATGGACTGCTCACCACTACCATTAACTTTTCATCAGCTGCTTTCACTTCAAGCCAATCATGCACTCAGAGACGAAGACTTCTAAAGACCGGAAACACACTCCTCCGTCCCCGCATGTCAAAAATCTAATTTACTCTGCTGTGTGCTGCACTGCCCGGATTGTAAAACATCTTTTACTCACCACATCCAGTCTCCTGCCTGGGCTCAGCTGGTGTAGCAACATGTTGGCTCATTGTGTTGTTTTGTGTGGAGGAATGATGGACGACAGGCTTTTATGTATTTCTATGGTGCATGTTTACCTTCTGGGTGGGAACAGAGTATATGTACGGATCAATATAGGCTTGGTTTTATTACATAAGCCATCATACTTGTGAACAGTCTGTGCTGTAAGGACTGATAAATGCACTTTATGTACTTGTTCCTTCTGTTAATGGTCGGCTAACGTATTTCAAATTGAATATCTAATTACCGTGTTCCTGGTGAGGTAGAATGTGTTTACTGGTCAGTCGTACAGTCGACAGCATACAAAGGATCGACAAGTTGTTTTATCACTTGCTATCATTCTCTTAGACTTCTAAACAATCGGACTTCTTTTTGCCCCTGCTGGATGTTAGAGAGAATGCAGGTTTAACACACTTGCACTTCTTTCAGACTCGATGTTGTTCTTTCTGCATAATGAGAACTTTTACTTTTGGAACTTTAAGTATATTTTGGTGTTTTGAAAGCAAGACCTTCACTTTTAGCATAATATCTTTACACTGCAGTATTGTGACTGATCCGTGGTGGAAGAAGTACTCTGATCCTTTACTTAAGTCACTCATTACGGTGATGAACATTCGTCCATCGACGGCTGACGAAGGTTCTGGTTCGTCTTAACGTGGATGTGTTGGTGGGTTTGCTCTGCAGTGAGGCAGCAACACAAACATATCCAGCCGGTTCTCTGATTCTCCACCAGGAGAAGTGTGTGTGTGTGTGTGTGTGTGTGTGTGTGTGTGTGTGTGTGTGTGTGTGTGTGTGTGTGTGTGTGTGTGTGTGTGTAGGCGGGCGGGCGGGCGGGCTCTGGCCTTTTCCCCTCCTCTCCCACGTCCTCCAGCTCTGCCGCAGCATTAGCATGCAAACAGCAGCTGCAGCGCTGCACCCCATTGCTCACTTCAAACAGCCGCACAACCTCAGCTCCCACACACACACACACACACACACAACACACACACACACACACACACACACACACACACACACACACACACACACACACACACACACAGAAACACAGCGTCACACTATGTCCATGTAGTCTAGTTCATATATCACAACAGTAGAAGGTAAAGAAGGAAAAGCACTTTGTACAAGTCAATGAGATGTATTCATTCGACATTCAACCCACGCAGTAAGTGACACACGCACACACACACACACACACACACACACATACAGTTAAACACCCACACAGTATGAGTGCTGTGCGCACACACACCTAACCTGCACTCTGTTTCTCTGCAGAACCTGTTCAGCTGTTCAGGGTGTTTTCTTGTTTCTTTACCTTCTTCAGTCTGAGTGCTGAGATGGATGTAAAGGAGGAGGCTACAGCATAGCAACAGAGCTCTGCAGCTGCACTACCAACTGCACCAGAGCTGACCGGCACCTCATCAAAAATGTAACGACACACTGGGGCAAAAAAAATGAATGAACAAATCTTTAGTGTATTCTGGGTTCTCGTACATACTGCCGTCTGACACCTCACAGTTATCCAGCTTACACGCCACAAACGTGTTGGTTAAACATCGTAAAACAAGTTCTTACATGTGAGGACGTTTATTTTATTATATTTTTCCTCCTGCAAGTGTCAAGTTTGCAAACCCGTAGCAGCCCCACACCTGCAACACTCAACACAAACCAAACACAAACTAATCTGTTACCTGCAATTATCTCCATTCTGGACCCAACCCGGTAAAGACCCCGTCGCACAGCTCCGTCACACATCTCCGTCACACAGCTCCGTCACACATCTCCATCACACAGCTCCGTCACACATCTCCATCACACAGCTCCGTCACACATCTCCATCACACAGCTCCGTCGCACAGCTCCGTCACACATCTCCGTCACACAGCTCCGTCGGTTTACGTTGATATAAGGTATAAGTAGATGATGCCTGACGACGGAGTAACTTATTAAACGTGTTTCTACAGTACAGCTAGCGTTCAGCTAGCGTTTTGGGAGCGTATTGGGGTTAGAATATAGTATAAAGGTCCCTGTGAGGAGCTCATCCTCACTTCTTCACAGCACGTCTTGATGAATACATCAGCCCATCATCAGAGAGCATGGAGGATGCTGAGAGGACAAGAGAACATTCTGTTCTCCAGCATGACGTGAACCAAATGGCACATTTTAAATAAGTAAGTGATACGCTATCAATGTTTGACATACGTATAATAATTAGTTATGTATTCGTTATGTATGCGTCAGCTACAACACCGCTGTGGAAAAGTTGGACGTATTTGGACTCTGACACATTTTGAGCTACTTTTCATCTACGCCGGCATTCTGCCACACGGAGCTGTGTGTGTCTGGCGTGTTCGGCGTAACGTCTGTGTCCTTCAAACGATCACAACTTACCCTTAATTTATATCAACGTACACCAGCGTATTGCCGTATATTTAGTATCTGTGTGACAGGGCCTTAACATCAGACTTCACATGGAATGAATCACTGTTGCTGGGCAGAGCAGGTAAAAGCTCGGGGTGTCAGCGTGCTGTGCTGAATGGTCAGGGGAAATCAATAAATCATAAAAATAGATTGCAATGAAGTGTGCACTTTACAGAATTTAATTTTAACTCATTTTTATTTGATAGGAACAATGCTGCAGAGTTTATAGCTATTGCTCATTTTCACCTCTTGTCCCTCGTTGGGTCAAAGTATAGATCAAATGTTCAGCTTTCATATCACACAACCACAATACACGACAAATATTGAAACCCAGCACGTAAAATGTGGGTTCAGCTTTAGTTTGCTTTGAGGCAGCACTTCACTTTTGTTGTAAAGGATTTTATATCTGGAAATAATTAGATTTCAGTCGGTAATGTGCTCCAGAGTTGACAGCCCTTTAGAGAGAAAGCTGATCCAAATTTAGATCTACGACGTGATATTTTACAGTTGCCATGCACCACGCTCAGTTTCTCTGCTCCCGTCTTATCTTTGGATATAACTGGGAAGAGGCTCTGAAGATGTTTCCAGTTCTCTCACATTTGCTTCCACCTGACAGGATCTCACTCTGACGGCTCCAACGTCCTGTGAGCTTCAAACAAAGCAACACTGATTTAATATTATCTGACCGTGTGTGTTTGTTTAATGGTATCAGGACCGTTTTAAAGTATAAAAATATAACATGTAACATTTTCAAACCCTCCGCCCTTTCTTCTGATAACATTATAATATCAGAAGTCAGCTGCCTCCTTCAGGACCGAGCTGCTTTATCGTCTCCTGAATCAGAAGATGAGACGTGGAGGACAACAGTCTTCTAGGATGCTAGAAGTAAGAGCTTAGCTTTTTTCTTCAAGAGAATATAAAAAGTGTTTGGTCGCTCGGCCCTACTCAGTGGAACAAATAACTCACTACTGGTAACGTTACTTGATCCCCTTGAACGTTAGTGGTGATGGCCTAGTGGTCTAGTGGTACGCCTTCCAAACAAAACACTAGAAGGTGGGGAGGTCTCCCTGAGTTGCTCCAGGGAGACTGTCCCTGTACTTAGTTCAATGTAAGTCACTCTGGATAAGAGCGTCTGCTAAATAACCTGTACTGTAATGTTAGTAAGAAATGTAGTTAAACAGAGACGAGTACACTGTGAAACAATCTACAGTTCACAAGGATGAACTAGAAGGACACTCAAAGAGTTGCGATCTATCTCGCAATGTCAGCGGAAGTGAGAAAAATGTGAGTATTTACTCCAAAATGTTATGAGCTCTTCCTCAGGAGGTTATTCCAAAACCCCGACAGTCTGTTATCCCAACAACAAACACCCCTTGTTCCAAAAATACACACTTGCATGATGGCAAAGGCGTGACACACCCTATTCTGCCTCTGATTGGCTAGTACTCGTCGCCTTTGTTGACAATCAGAATCAGAGAAAGGCGTTTAGTGTCATCGCAGTCATTGTGCATAATAACCAGCCATGTGCTTTTGTTTGTTGCAGGGAGAGAGGGAGTTTCCACTCTACACCCTGCCAAAAAATGGCAAAATAAATGTTTTAGTAATCGTCCAGTGCGAGAACTTGCAACTTGGATTTAGTAGGACATCACTTCCTGAGCAGGGTCACACTTTAGTCACGGGAACTCTGCCCCAGAGCGTGCAGAGTGCAGAACACAAGCAGAACCTGTGAGAACAGCTGCACGAGTTACACGTCGTTATGTCGGAGGAGACTGGTAATAATGGGCACCAGGACAAAGCATTCTGCAGTTTGTTGATCATCTGTGAATTCATGAACGAGCGCGCTCCGGACTGATCTCCGCTTCTTCACAGATGGTAGTTTCTAATTCCACATTCATTCCCAACATTGGCGGGGGGGTTGGTGTGGGAACGAGAGAAGAATGCATTAATTAACAGACGTTGTCAGATGGAAGATGCTCCTTTAATGACATGAGATGCAGTGTTACTGTTTGTGGGCGTATGTTCATATACATTACGTAAAGACCACATCAGTGTAATTGCTCAGTAATGATCTTTCAGCAGACTTCACTCGCGGACGTCACAGAAACAACAATCTGTTCTTCTGTTCTGTGTCCTGGTTTGTCTGCAGACATTAAGGATCCAGACCAGGAAATGTTTTATTTATTTCCTGCTGAAATGAGATGAAGGGGACGCTGTGATGAGGTGTTGTGACTTAGTGTTTGTGGCAGCAGAGCTCAGAGTGGATCTAGATACAGAGTTCTCAAAGGGGACACGTAACTGCATCCAAATTAGACTCTAAAGTCTAATAATAGAATTGTTTTTAGACTTTTTTTGATTTCAGAATCCCAAATAGCACCAGAATAGACAAGAAGTCCCCGGGTGCTTAACTCCTTTTTATTATTTTACAGCTGCTTTCAATATTATTTATCAGAAGATATTGCTGAGACAAGAATAAACATCTACAGTCATGCTAGCAGCTCGGTTTCTCTCCTCTCTGTATTACCATTTCACGGAAAACATGGGACTCTCTCGAATGATGCAACGATCCTTTATTTAAAGAGACATGTTTATCAGTATGGCAAGCTGTGGCTATAAATACTACAATACCCATGAGCCTCGGCTACCACTGCAATAGAGAAGAAGCCAGTCAGTGGAGCGATTCTGAACAAATTAAAAGTGCTTTGTTGGTTCAGGTGAACAAAACCCAGAAATCAAAAGTTAAATTTAAGCTGCAAAATTGCAATTTTCTGAACTTCCGTGGAACGTTACACTACATTACATTACATTACATTACACTACACTACATTACATTACACTACATTACATTACATTACACTACACTACACTACATTACACTACATTACATTACACTACATTACACTACATTACATTACACTACACTACATTACATTACACTACATTACACTACATTACATTACACTACATTACATTACATTACACTACATTACATTACACTACATTACACTACATTACATTACACTACATTACATTACATTACATTACACGACACTACATTACATTACACTACATTACACTACATTACATTACACTACATTACATTACATTACATTACATTACACTACATTACATTACACTACATTACATTACATTACATTACACTACATACATTACATTACATTACACTACATTACACTACACTACATTACACTACATTACATTACACTACATTACATTACATTACACTACACTACATTACACTACATTACACTACATTACATTACATTACATTACACTACATTACATTACACTACATTACATTACATTACATTACATTACATTACACTACATTACATTACACACTACACTACATTACACTACATTACATTACACTACATTACATTACATTACACTTACACTACATTACTACCTACATTACACTACATTACATTACATTACATTACACTACATTACATTACCTACATTACATTACATTACATCTACATTACACTACATTACATTACATTACATTACATTACATTACAACTACATTACACTACATTACATTACATCTAACACATTACATTACAACTACTTACATTACACTACATTACACTACATTACATTACACTACATTACATTACACTACATTACACTACATACACACTACATTACACTACATTACACTACACTACATTACACTACATTACATTACACATACACTACATTAACACTACACTACATTACCTACATTACACTACATTACATACACTACATTACATTACATTACACTACATTACATTACCTAACTACATTACACTACACTACATTACACTACATACACTACATTACATTACACTACATTACCTACATTACATTACATTACATTACACTACACTACATTACACTACATTACACTACACTACATTACACTACATTACACTACATTACATTACACTACATTACATTACACTACATTACACTACATTACATTACATTACATTACACTACATTACATTACACTACACTACATTACACTACATTACACTACACTACATTACACTACATTACATTACACTACACTACTTACACTACATTACATTACACTACACTACATTACATTACATTACACTACACTACATTACACTACATTACATTACACTACACTACATTACACTACATTACATTACATTACATTACACTACATTACATTAACACTACAACTACATTACACTACATTACACTACACTACATTACACTACATTACATTACATTACATTACACTACATTACATTACATTACATTACATTACATTACATACATACATTACACTACATACATTACATTACATTACACTACATTACATTACACTACATTACATTACATTACATTACATTACACTACATTACATTACACTACATTACATTGAGCTAAAAGTCCAAGTGCCACTTTTTAACCGACCCAACAACGAGCTGCAACATCAGTTCCTAATGATACACTGGTTACATTAAATTAGGCTGCAGAGGTCAACAACTATTTACTACGGTGGCCCTGAGAGCTCACACGCGTGGCGTCTTGCAGAGCAGCGCTTGTTGGAAAATGACCTAAAATGTCAGTTTATTGGGGTTATTTTAGTTTATTATTGCAGATCTGCTGTTAGCATTTAGCTTATTATTATTATAATATCTGATCTATCTCAAAGTTTATTTTTATACAGTAATTTGTCTTTATTTTTTGCATTTTCTTTTGGTACGTTTTGGTTTCTTGTACACATTTATTTAATTATATTTTTTAAACATTTCTTATTTTCCCATTTTAAATGTCTCTTACTGGGTTTATGTACAGAATGCTCCATTTCGCCAAAGAAAATTCCATCACTACGACGGATAGTCGACTTAAATATCTTCATAAACAACACGCTGTCAGCCGGTGCATCACTTCCTAGTGTCCCCTGGAAACAGAGTCCGTTGTGTTGTGAGCTTCTTGCAGGGCTTCTTAAAAATACTGCACGTGTCTTCGATCGGAGAAGATGTTTCTTCATTTGCAGTGCGTTGAAGAAAACTAGCAGAACCTTCTGAAACAGAATAAATACAATTGTATACCTATAGTATTTTATATTTATTTATATCATATATTTGTGTATTTCTATAAACATATATGTAAAAGAAGTGGAACCATTTACCATGAAGCAGCTCACAAGAGGCAGCAGATACTAAACACTGTTTTCTGTCTTTCCTCCGTCACTGACACACACACACACTTCTGTTATACTGTGTGTGTGCGTGTGTGTGCGTGTGTGTGTGTGTGTCAGATGTGACTGTGCCACCTAAATCATGTAGGCGCTGCAGCAGAGTGTCAGATATCGACGCCATGGCAACAACACAAAGCTGTGTGGTTACATAAAGACGATCAGAGTTTCAGAGTGAAAAGACAAACTGATCAAAACCAGACGCAGACTCACCTGAAGAGCTGCTGCCCTCGTCTGATCCGACCTCAGACCTCGTTCAGCCCCTCGTGATGCGTCTCATCAGATATTTAAAAAGTGTAAATGCATCTCGTCACATGTTTAAAAGCTTTGCAAGACACATTTATAATCTTTACGTTAGAAGTGCTTTGAAGTCGGGCTACCATTTTGAACCTCTGATAAATCACGCTGAATGTGTTCAACAATACTCACTTGATATTAAAAGATATGAGTCATGCAGATGCATCAGTGAAGCTGCTCTTCCTGCAGGTGGACGGATGCGGTCACAAGTTTTAAAATGGCCAGAATATTTTAAGAAAATCTGCAGAAATAGTCTAAAGCACAAGCACTGTGGGACAAAGGGAGATCTGTGCGACGGTCAACTGCTCCGACTCTCAGCTGCTTTTGTTTTTTGTCAATCACCCAAATTCCTCTCCATGTTTAGAGCAGGACTGTCATTGACAGATTAAACCTGCCGTCAGTGTAATGAGCCGGACACACAAACAGTGGCGGGACTTAATAACTGCTGAAAATGTAATTAAAATCTGTCGTGCTTTACAGTTTCTAGACTGTGTCCCAAACTTAAACAACTCCAAATGATGGCGAGGTGTTCTGTAGATGTGTAGCTCTTTAATTGATGAGCTGATTCATGAAATGTCCAAAACACCAAATGTCTCTGATGAGCAACTTTACTGTTTAGGTTCACTGCTCTCATGCCGATGTTTTCGGCCGCAGCGGGCACAGACGAAAGGCAGTTCAATGAGGGGAACTTGGAACTCGGCCCACCATAAAGTTTCAGCTTTTGGCTCTCCAAGGGAAAAGGTTTGGGCACCTCTGATTTAAGGACTTGGTGGAGACCAAAAGCAGAGCTGAAAGAGAGAATATTGGACGTGTGTGCATCAGGTGGACACAAACAATCTTCCCACTGATGTTATTTGTGTGGGTGGGCTTTACTCATTTCTATCAACCTAACAGGTAGTTTTCACCATCATTGCCAATTAACTGAGGCAATACATAATAAATGGCATCAGAGACTGCAGGCCTCTCTTAGTGCACGTCCTTCTGCTGCATTTGCTCTTAAAATTAAGATTAAGATTTTAGTATTTCATCTGGTGTCATTTACATGTCATTACATTTCTGCTGGAACATGTGTGTGTGAATCCTGTTTTTCAGGGCAAACATCCAAACACACTCACCTGCTTCCAGGGAAGACCTCATGAGTAATTATTTTACACTTTCCAAACACTGCAATGCTTTTGCTGCGTGCAGACCCTGGGAGCTGGCCTGATTATGCTGTTTGCTTGTTTACGAACAACATTTTGCCCGGCTGTCTCTGCACCCGCTCGCTTTTTCACCGTCTCAGGAGTCCGCAGCCTTTCCGGAAGATGCTGCTTCTTCATCCCTTGGAGCTAAAACACTATTCTCCAACAGAGTTCACTGCTGCTGAATTTATCAAAGCTCTGCTCAAAAAACGAAGAAATAAAAATATATATTCACTGTTTTGCCTCTGGGATTTAGCTCCAGCTGTATAATAGCATATGCATATGAATAAGTCTTTCCTCCGATCCTGATACGGGCTCTGGGTTTCTTCTTCCCAATCTTTTTAACGTTGATATAGCAACAGCAGAGAGGAGGACGCTGTATTCCAACTGTTCAGGATGTTTTTTTTAAAAAGCACAGCTTTAGTCAAGATCACTTATGTCAATTCAGAGTCAAGTCTGATTTAAAAACACCCGCGAGGTGACAGTCCTTTCATATACGTATTGCATTTAAAATCATGGAACAGGTGTAAAAGCCTTTTGAATCAGACAAATCCAGACCAAGTCGTAGTTAAAAACACAAAACACCAAAGAGTCATGTCTAAGCTTAAACACCTCTAAATGCTGAAACAAGTCAGAGTACACAAGTCCAAGTCAAAACATCCACAAAACACAGACAAAGATGACAGAAAGAAACATCTTCAGACAAAGACTCTCGTCCTGCAGCCCGGTCATGAAGTCTGAAAAGTTTGAATGTTGCAGCTAAATTACCTTTTAGATCATTAATCTATCAATACTGCCAGAAGCGTTTCCCCTCTGAACATTTTCAAATGTGAACTGACTGAAGGAAACAGTGAGAGAGAGAAGAGTCTGAAGTCAATAAAGAGAGAAAGTATTCAGGGTTCACAGCTGACTCTGCGACCTTTGTTCAACATGATGCCGAGTGTGGGAGATGATGCTCCTCCGATCTATAACGCCCACCAGACCCATCTCCAGCCTGAGGAGCTGACAGCGGAGTGAAGCTCAGAGAAATCATGTCTGCACTCAGCAGCAGCGAGGAAGTTTGTCAAGAGTGTGTGTGTGTGCGTGTGTGTGCGTGTGTGTGTGTGTGTGACTATTCAGTTTCCACTTTACAGGGTCTCATTCACACAAACATGTCCTCCAGGCTGTGCGTCAGGTGAAGCAGCAACACCATCAGACTGAAGTCCTGCTAGCGCCCCCTGCAGGAGGCAGAGCTCATTACAGCCACGTTGTGACTGACTGATGAATAGTTTTGTACTTTAGTGCTACTTTTTGTCATGCATAACATTGTGATTTTATATATTCTTTTATTAACAGCTCTTATGATTCATATATTTATAGGATTGTGTAAGATACTCAACACCTGAATCCCCCAATGATAAATAAAGTATATTCTATTCTAGTACAGCGTATTAAACCTAAATACTTTTAAACACTAGAATGCAGACTCATTAATTCCATCTTTAACAGGGTCAATACTTGCTCCATTACTATTTGCATTAGACTTTAATAACAACTTCTCCATTTGTTTTTAGAAAGCTCATAAGAAAAGTTTCTATGAGATTAATGACCGGTTCTTAAACTGCAGAGTTCTTCACACACTTCTTCTTATAGGATAATTCATTATTTCTTACACAGCACTGAAACTTTTATTATTATATTTTATACCCGTCTTATTCTGTCTTAATCTTTATTTCTAGTGTCGACACTTTAATGACCGTGTGTTAGAGTGTTTCTCTCGTCCTTTGTCCTGAGGCTTTTAATATTTTTCGTAAAGCACGTTGAATTGTCTCGTTGTTAAAATGTGCTTTATAAATAACATTGCCTTGTCTAACAATTCATTTTATTGTCCTCATAAATTAAAGTGTGTGTCAGTTGATGTTAATTAGCAGGTAAACGCCACGAGACTGCAGGGCCGTTGAGGCGTTAGTGTAGTTTCTTCATTTTGAAAGAGCATATTGTGTAGTCTGAACTCAGCATTACTCATCTTCAGTGCTTTCCTGTTCTCACTTCTTAATCTTAGATTTAGACGGAGATAACACAAGTAATCTCTAAATCTTCCATCCTGCTGGTGCTTCTGGACGGAGACACCAGGAGAGGACTGGTGGGACCTGATGGTCCTGAGGGAGTAACTTTTCATGGGACTGTACGAACTCTTCAGGTCACCTGTTGATTTAAAGCAGTAGAAAGACGTTCCTGTGGTTACTCTGCAGCAGTCTGGTGCTGGTTGCACAAACTTGTGGCTTCGTAGTGACGTCATCCCTCCGTCTACAAACTAACCCGTCAATCAGCGACGACCAAGCAAACAACATCAACTCCCAGCAGACGCTGAACAAACCACACGTGCGTTCTCTGAAGTGACACTCTCACAATTAGGCTGTGAGAATATTGGGGGAAATAAACAGATAAGAGGACAAACAGCTGAACAAAAGTCCTGTTTGACGGATGAAATGTGAAATCGAAGCAGGCACTGAATAAGTGGACTTTGTTATTGATAGATGAGAAGCTGCAGAAGGAGCACACACAAGAAGAAGATCTCTTCTGAGGAAACAGATAAAAGAAGATCTCAAGAACTAAATATTATACATTTATACTATAAAAGTAAGTCGTATGAATTCACTTTCATCTTTCAGTTCCCAGCACCTCCAGCTCTGAAGTACATGCTGTGTGTAAAGCTTTCGTCTCTCTTTTATAAAAGGTCTAGTTCACGGGAACAGGGTTCGTTCTCAAAAGAAATCCATCCACCAGGTCTAGAAACTTATCATTTTAGGGTGTTGTCAATATCTTTGAAGGCTCAAGAGGCCAAATAAAACAAAAATAAATCAAGCTCATATGTGAAATCATTTTAAAAAGCGGTTTATTTCACAATAATCTATTGGTATTTATGTTTCAGAAGCATTTTGTCTTCAAATTCTGTTGATTTCCTTGATATTTGTGCTCCAACCATAAATAATGTTAGTAATTCAATGGGGTTCGTTTTCTCATTTATTTGTTGTGCTGTAGCTTACAGACAAAAAATAAGAAAATAAAAGTAATACAGTTAAAGGTCTCCTCTGTAGCGCATCCTGACGCCTCTGCTCCTCAATATAGTGGAAGAGTAACTGAACATTAATGTGTAAACAAATCCTCATTTATGACGTAATAAGTACGTTTGGACTGGGCCTAGAAGCTGATGTAGTCACAGATCAATATCCTGGCTTTTCCTCACCAGAGTTAGAAGTTACATTTCATAACAGGTTGAATAAAACCCTCCACATCCCGACACTATGAGCACACGACCTCCGCTGCAGCCCCGTTAACAAACAAACATTGTGTTAATCAGCGACTCAACACTTTCTCCAAGCGCCGCCAGACATTTGGTGAATCAGCACTTCAGTTTTGTCTTTGTCATGTTGAAGGTACTTCACCACTTTCTGCTTCCACAACAATAAATCCTGTTTGTGCTCGACTTTCTTCAAGATATTTGAAAGAACACCGTCAGCTATGTGATGGAGCTGCGAGCCGCTTCATCACACTTACAGAAATGTGACGAAGGTGTTGACATGTCGTACATCAGACAGCCTTTCGACCTCCATCAGGCTCTGCAGGCCTGAGCAGCACGACCCTGAAACGCTAACAAGAGCCGACTCAGCATCTTCTTACATTCAGCGACTCGTCATGTAGACGACTTACGTGCTGTGAAGGATGACCTCACATCCACCTCCTCCTGCTCAGCTCTCACGGGGGCAGCCCAGTCACTTCCTGCCACATCTGTCTGGCAACACGGCGGTTAAAATCTGAGCAAAAGCAAATTTAAATCCAGTATCATAGTTATATCAATGAAATCTCTTTGAAGTTTAGACTCATTATTGGATGACAGACCGCACAATAACAATACTAATAATACTTATAAAAACTTTAATAATTATCCAGTTGCTTCTACATTAGCGAGTTTTCAGTTGCAGCCCAACACAGATGTTTCTCATTAAAAGCCTTCCCACAAAAGGGATTTTGCTCTTATCATGTGGTTGTGTGTACAGTTTAGACTGTCCACTAAATGACTATATCCAAAAAACACGTACTAAATGAAGCCACATGTGTAAGAAACCAGCTGAACGGTCTTAAGTCAGATTTAATACTAATATTAAACTTCTAAAGAATTGACTATGTGAGACTAAATTCATTATATTCACTAATCACATAACAATGGCGCTGAAATCAAACAATGAAATATAATTTTTAGAAGTCATTGTAAGTGATGATTACGCTGAAACAAGTCTGGTTTAACTGATAATCCTGTTTTATGAGCCGCTAACGTCCGACTGTAGATGTTGAAGTCCTGGATGATAAGTTACTACTGTAAATTATAAGATAGTTAGCCATGCTAACGCTCAGGCTTATGTTTAATATGACCCTCAAACATGTGGATACAGCAGACAAAAGCAAAAACAAACACGAATCACCCAAACATCACAGTTCGCCTGTAGTGATCATATTAAGGACCTTACAGCCGGAGACTACATGAAGCTAAACTAACAAATAAAAGCCGGTGAATGTCGAGTAATCTCTTTTAGCTGCAGAGAAACAAACACTGGAGAAAAGACAGGAAGCTGCAGGAACAGCAGCCGCTCGTCACTCCTCACTAATTAGTGTAAATTGAGTGCAGCTGCTGCAGCTCTATCTGTTTAGTGTCCAGCAGGTGAAACTGACACGGCGGAGCTCAATCATTGCTGCTTTTAACAGTTTTCAAATAAAGAAAAACAGATTTACATGAAATTACTGGGAGAAAAGAAAGTGTGTTTGTTTAGTCTGTACTATTGTGACTCAAGTGAACACTGCAGCCTCAGGGGGGACGTGAGACTGTAGACGGTTATTGTTAAATAAAACTTGTTTTGAACCTCCCACCTGTACGTGTGCTGAGCACCAAATACCACACAGACGGGCAAAGCTCATTTCAAGGTCAAGAAAATACCAAACTGGTCACTTTCAGAGAAAAACGTTTTTACTCCAAAGTTGTCTCTTTAGAGCAGTTTCAAGTGTAATCATTATATGAACTCTTAAGCATACCTAGGTTTCTGTAATCCCTACCCTGATTACAAACTGTTTAAGACATCAGGTTAACAGAGAAAGAAGACTGTTACTGAAGTACAGGTGATAATCTAACACACATTTATTATCAGAATCAGGTTTATTGCCAAGTAAGTGTTCACACACGAGGAATTTGCCTTGTTGTTTTGGTGCTTAACAATAAATAGTAGAGAAAATAAAAAGGAAAGCGCTGTGAAGTGCTGCAAAAGTCAAAATGTACAATAAAAATGTGAAAGAATGCTATGAAAACATGTACAATATAGCTGTTTGTGCAATGTAGAGACATAATAATCCACATATTACACAATAGGATTGTATGTTGTCAGAGGTCCGAACACACTCTGCATGTGTGTGAGAGTGTGTTTGTGCACACACATTAAGTGGTGCATTTAGTATTCTGTGGCACGCTCCAGTGGTACCCCCCCCTCACTACTGGGTCGACAGTCCCATTGGAAATCCATGCAGCTGAAGCCGAATGCCTCTTGCCCGTCGTCTGCCTGCTCATTGATTACCTGTCAGGGAGGCAGGGAGGGAGAGGAGGGCGAGCGAGAGCCGGCCTGGGTAAGAGACGGAGAGAAACAACGACAGAGACAGAGAGAGCTGACGGGACGGAGCAGAATGAGATGAGGAAGAGGAGGAAGACTTCTGCAACGACTGAGATTGAAACTGGGAGACGATGTGAATGACAAAAGGAAGTGAGGAGAGAGGAGATTGTGATAGAGCTCTCTGTGTCTTCCCTGGGACATTTGGTGCATCAATGTTTCTCACTAAGCAGCTTCTTTTTAAATCTGTCTTCATGTTTTCATTTCACAACCCCAGATCCAAGCTATTTAGATAAGTCTCACTGTTGCCCTTAACTAAAGTTAAATACTGGTGCGTCATAAACTGCCCAGTTATTAAAGGTTTATCCAAGACTGAGCTCCTCAAGAAGAACGACAGCATTGCTTGTTTCAACAATTGCCCCAAAAAACGTAATTTTTTCACAGGTGCCGTCTACCAGTAGTTATGACTCTATCAGTAGTTATGACTCTATCAGTAGTTATGACTCTACCAGTAGTTATGACTCTATCAGTAGTTATGACTCTACCAGTAGTTATGACTCTATCAGTAGTTATGACTCTACCAGTAGTTATGACTCTATCAGTAGTTATGACTCTATCAGTAGTTATGACTCTACCAGTAGTTATGACTCTATCAGTAGTTATGACTCTATCAGTAGTTATGACTCTACCAGTAGTTATGACTCTATCAGTAGTTATGACTCTATTAGTAGTTATGACTCTATTAGTAGTTATGACTCTACTAGTAGTTATGACTCTACCAGTAGTTATGACTCTATTAGTAGTTATGACTCTATTAGTAGTTATGACTCTACTAGTAGTTATGACTCTACTAGTAGTTATGACTCTATCAGTAGTTATGACTCTATTAGTAGTTATGACTCTATTAGTAGTTATGACTCTACTAGTAGTTATGACTCTACCAGTAGTTATGACTCTACCAGTAGTTATGACTCTATTCAGTATTATGACTCTATCAGTAGTTATGACTCTATCAGTAGTTATGACCTCTATTAGTAGTTATGACTCTATTAAGTAGTTATGACTCTACCTAGTAGTTATGACTCATATCTAGTAGTTATGACTCTACCTAGTAGTTATGACTCTATTAGTAGTTATGGACTCTACTACTAGTTATGACTCTACCAGTAGTTATGACTCTACCTAGTAGTATGACTCTATTAGTAGTTATGACTCTATCTAGTAGTATGACTCTACTAGTAGTTATGACCTCTATCTACCAGTAGTTATGGACTCTACCTAGTCAGTATGGACTCTATTAGTAGTTATGAGCTCTATCTAGTAGTTTATGACTCTACCAGTAGGTATGACTCTACCAGTAGTTAGGGACTCTACCTAGTAGTTATGACTCTATTAGTAGTTATGACTCTATCAGTTAGTTTATGACTCTATCAGTAGTTATGACTCTATCCAGTAGTTATGACTCTACCAGTAGTTATGACTCTACCAGTAGTTATGACTCTACAGTAGTTAGGAACTCCATAGTAGTTATGACTCTATCAGTATGTATGACTCTATCAGTAGTTATACTCTACCAGTAGTTATGACTCTACCAGTAGTTATGACTCTATCAGTAGTTATGACTCTATCAGTAGTTATGACTCTATCAGTAGTTATGACTCTACCAGTAGTTAGGACTCTACCAGTAGTTATGACTCTATCAGTAGTTAGACTCTATTAGTAGTTATGACTCTATTAGTAGTTATGACTCTACTAGTAGTTATGACTCTATCAGTAGTTATGACTCTACCAGTAGTTATGACTCTATCAGTAGTTATGACTCTACCAGTAGTTATGACTCTATCAGTAGTTATGACTCTACCAGTAGTTATGACTCTATCAGTAGTTATGACTCTATCAGTAGTTATGACTCTATTAGTAGTTATGACTCTATTAGTAGTTATGACTCTACTAGTAGTTATGACTCTACCAGTAGTTATGACTCTATAGTAGTTATGACTCTATTAGTAGTTATGACTCTACTAGTAGTTATGACTCTACTAGTAGTTATGACTCTATCAGTAGTTATGACTCTATTAGTAGTTATGACTCTACCAGTAGTTATGACTCTACCAGTAGTTATGACTCTATTAGTAGTTATGACTCTATTAGTAGTTATGACTCTATCAGTAGTTATGACTCTATTAGTAGTTATGACTCTATTAGTAGTTATGACTCTACTAGTAGTTATGACTCTACTAGTAGTTATGACTCTACCAGTAGTTATGACTCTATTAGTAGTTATGACTCTATTAGTAGTTATGACTCTACTAGTAGTTATGACTCTACCAGTAGTTATGACTCTACCAGTAGTTATGACTCTATTAGTAGTTATGACTCTATCAGTAGTTATGACTCTACCAGTAGTTATGACTCTACCAGTAGTTAGGACTCTACCAGTAGTTATGACTCTATTAGTAGTTATGACTCTATCAGTAGTTATGACTCTACCAGTAGTTATGACTCTACCAGTAGTTAGGACTCTACCAGTAGTTAGGACTCTATTAGTAGTTATGACTCTATCAGTAGTTATGACTCTATCAGTAGTTATGACTCTATCAGTAGTTATGACTCTACCAGTAGTTAGGACTCTACCAGTAGTTATGACTCTATCAGTAGTTATGACTCTACCAGTAGTTATGACTCTATTAGTAGTTATGACTCTATCAGTAGTTATGACTCTACCAGTAGTTATGACTCTACCAGTAGTTAGGACTCTACCAGTAGTTATGACTCTATTAGTAGTTATGACTCTATCAGTAGTTATGACTCTACCAGTAGTTATGACTCTACCAGTAGTTAGGACTCTATTAGTAGTTATGACTCTATCAGTAGTTATGACTCTACCAGTAGTTATGACTCTATTAGTAGTTATGACTCTATCAGTAGTTATGACTCTATCAGTAGTTATGACTCTATCAGTAGTTATGACTCTACCAGTAGTTATGACTCTATCAGTAGTTATGACTCTATTAGTAGTTATGACTCTATTAGTAGTTATGACTCTACTAGTAGTTATGACTCTATCAGTAGTTATGACTCTACTAGTAGTTATGACTCTATCAGTAGTTATGACTCTACTAGTAGTTATGACTCTATCAGTAGTTATGACGTCTACCAGTAGTTATGACTCTATCAGTAGTTATGACTCTACCAGTAGTTATGACGTCTACCAGTAGTTATGACTCTACCAGTAGTTATGACTCTACCAGTAGTTATGACGTCTACCAGTAGTTATGACTCTATCAGTAGTTATGACTCTACCAGTAGTTATGACGTCTACCAGTAGTTATGACGTCTACCAGTAGTTATGACTCTACCAGTAGTTATGACGTCTACCAGTAGTTATGACTCTACCAGTAGTTATGACTCTATCAGTAGTTATGACTCTACCAGTAGTTATGACGTCTACCAGTAGTTATGACGTCTACCAGTAGTTATGACGTCTACCAGTAGTTATGACTCTACCAGTAGTTATGACGTCTACCAGTAGTTATGACTCTACCAGTAGTTATGGCGGGAGCAGAGCAGGAAGTGAGGTCATGTCAGTACAAAGTGACAAAGTCCAGAGAGTTCAGGGTGGATGGATGGATCAACTAAAAGTTGATTTGTAACAGAAAATGGTTCTGTGTGTCATGGACAAATGTGTGTTGTTGTTTGATTTGTATGACTTGTTGGTTATTCCTTAGACCCAAAAGCACAACTCAAGACAGAAAGTTCAACATCTTTTATCTATGAAACCAGGTAGGCAAACAAAGGAGGCAAACTTAACCAGGCAAAGAGCATGCGAGGATCCAGTATCCAGGAAATCTGCCTGGATCAGACAGGTAAGTATGGGGATGCTGGAAACTTATAATGCAATGGAATAATGGAATAATGCATAAAGATGCTTTGGCGTGGAACTGGTTTAACTGTAGCTCACCAAGTAGATGTGTTGTCTGATCAGGGTCTGCACTGCAGGCACACTGAGCCCTCGTGTTGCTGGACAATCATAGGAAAAATAGCAAAATGACTTTTTGTATGATATCATATGAACCGTAGCACGAAGACATATTGAGCTGCAGGTATAATCAGGAGGACGAGCAGCAGGTGGGAAAGTGGTTATCAGAGGGAAAGTAGGAGTAACACCAGGAAAGATCAATGAGTGACTTATCGGGACGGGGCATTTAAAAACATAATACAATAAAAGACTTAATCATCACTGAGCTCATGTTCTCCTCATGATTAATATTGTATCATTCTGCATGCAAAATATTTTCAAAACTTTTCCACTTGATATGTTTTATTCTCCACACGAGCAGTGAAAAGAACAAAACATCAGTATCAAAGCAGAGTGGAAATGAATGCACTTATTCGTGTTGGATTTTACATTTTGTCCGGGTGTTTTGTATTGGATTCGTCGAGCTCCACGCGTTGTGTGCACAAAGGGAGCTGGTACGGTGCAGAGACAGATGCTCGGTGATGGAGGATGAAGTGGGAATGTAAATGTCAAATGTTAATGAGATTAGAAAAGGCAGAGGGAGAGTTGAGAAGAGGAGGTGAAGCAGCAAAACGTGGGGGTACAGCTTCCCTCTGATGTATCCCAACTATCTGAGCTTTAATGATTCTCTCTGGATGAAGGAAGGAGAGACTAAAGAGAGATCAAGGGAGCTGAGGGGGTGAGGGGGGGGGAGGGAGGGAGTGAATAAAAAGCAGTGAAACAGCATAAGAGAAGAAGTGCCTTTCCAGACATACTTATTCTCTCTGCCACCGTTTCTCGTATGGCTGTGAATGTATTAAAGTTTGATTTTTTAATGTAAAACTCTCCACGCCGCCCTGAATCATGAGTTTGCATCAGGAAAAAGCATCTAATGAAATATCCTGGAGATATGGGGGGGAATTAAACTCTAAATCACACTTTCTAAGCAATTAAATTCTTTAGAAATACTGTAAATATATTTATAACCTCAACTGTAGAGAGAAGCACACCTATAATGCCATGAATAAAAAAACTAAGTACATTTACTCAATTACTGTACTTTACTCCACTTAACTAAAATCCAGTGAGATAATAATATATATAATGAATACTTTTGGCACTTTAAGTATATTTTGTAATAGTACCTATGTACTTTTACTTCCAGCACTGCTTATTTCAAACTTCTGAGAAGTAAATCCCAGAATTTGAAGCTGAAAGTGCAGATTTTAATCTCTAAAAGGTGTTTTCTAAAGTTTTGTAATGTTTCTTTCCTACAGCAGTAAGAACCCAGAACTCATCACCCTAACACATACATGTTATCTTCACTTGACTTTTTAGTGTAATGTAAATAACTCAAATGAACATATATGTTAATGAAAAGCTCCATATTTCCTCTGCTGTCTCTCCTCACGGGCGGCACACGGTTTGACTGACAGGAAGACGAAGTTGTCCAGCGGGAATATGGTGTGTGAGAGGGGATTCATTAGCACTCTAAAAGGGATGCAGTCATTTATAATTAAATGCTGAGGCTGCTCTATTATAAATGACCAGCGTTGAATGTTTTCGAGAGCTCAAGACAAAATACTAAAGAGGAAGAGAGAAGCGGAAGAAAGCAGATACATGCAGCGTGTAACCTTAAAGATGGCTGAAACTAATTACACAAGAAACATACCATGTCTCCGAAGAATCGAGTCAGCAGCTGTCACCCTGTAACCTCAAGATCTCTTTATCTTGAGATAATACGCTGTGCTCACCATCAGTTGTCATGAAATAATTATTAATGTATTGGAACATCTAACATCACAACTACATGTCTAAACGTGACACTATGTTTTCTCCAAAGTGCTGGTCAGATGGTCGAATGTCATCGGAAATCCGCCGTCTGACATCTGAGTACGGGGGCTTTTTCACAGTTGCACAGTTATCCTGATTTCGTTCTTCTTAATAATCAGTTTTCCATCACATGTAGCTTAAATTCCCAAACATTGGCAAGTAAATGGGAATTATGTGTATTTTCACCCACTACCGTTATGCCATGGTGCCATTATACCGTTGCAGAAGAAGAAGAAGGCGCAACAAGATGATGTCGGCCTAATGAACGTCAAACATCAAACGATGGAAATCCATGTAGAAAACATGAATGAAATATGGTATTCATGTTTGCTCCATGTATTTATTTGAGGAAGGTTACAGTCTCCTCATAGCTCCGCACAGGTTTATTCGGCATTTATTAAAAAATGTTAAGCTTAAATCTCAAACATTTAAGTCACATGCTTCATGTGCGTCATAATAACGTTGTACTTTCTTTACCTTCGCCCAATTCCCATTTTACTGATTAGAGCTTGAACTCATCTTTATGTAACTCAATGGCATTGCTAACATCCATTAGCTGTTAGCTCCGTTATTTAGCCGAGCAGGACGTCCTCCTCCGTTCATGGGCGTCGCCAACGTCATGAAACAAGAAGGAGATAAATCAGCTTTATGTTATAACAGCAAAGGTAACGAGCTCCTGCTGATTTCAACACGTTTAAGTCCCATGCTTCATGTGCGTCATGATTAATGTAAGTCTGTTTCTACTGCACTTTGTCATGTTATATTTGTATCTATACATAAAGTGTAAAAACGCAATATTTAAAAACTTTTATTTTATTTCAAACTGTAAATACAATTAAAAAGAGGTGCATTTAAACACACTTAATACATTTGTCTCCCTGTCTTAGGCTGTGGCGCCTTAGAACATCAATATAAACTTTAGCCTTCAGACTAAGTCGGACGACACTTAATACAAACTAGTTTGTTTCCATCATACCCGAGTCTTAACTCTAACCTTAGTCTGACTCTAACCACCTGTGTTGGGGAAGCTAGTTTAAGCAGAACTACATTTAATATTTATACCAGGAAACATTCATATTCAGGAGTAATTGTTTGAGTCATCTAGAAGTGAGTCGGAATTCCCTCAAAGCCTAAATATGTCGACATGAGACAGCGCTTCATATTATTATTACTGTAGAAGAAGAAGTCGTTATCTTCATGTCTAATTTGATCACATTGAGACAAATGAGCCGGGGCAGGAGTATAACGGAACAGATGCAAGGTCACCGGCTAAATTGCTAACGCTTCGGTAGCCGTGATGATGCTGGTGCTGTCAAAAACAGCAGGGGAGCAATAACGCAAAAAAAAGCATAATTCTGCAGGAAAATCTCCACTGACTGATGAAATGGTGTCTAAAAGATGAAGAGGCCGATCTCCAAACAGAGTCTGAGGGGAGGAATCCAGCACCGAGATAAGCCCTTTGTATTAATTTCTTGGAAATATATGTGTATGTGTTGACATATTTCTCCCTCTGTGCTTATTGACTGCAGCCTGCGATGAAATGCTGACTGGCAGCCATAATTCTTCCAGCAGCAGGACACATTTCATCCGTCCCTCCCCCTCATGTCACCTCTCTCTGGCTCCATTTTTCTCTCTCTCTCCATCACCCTCTCGCCTCACCCTCCTCTCTCTCTCCCTCTCAGGACAAATTCATATCGACATGGGCGTAAACATGTTTTATTGCTCCTTTCACACACATGTATATATAAGTGCTGTGGAGACAGGACCAACCTGCTGCTGCACTTCCCTCCCCAAGTTTATGATCATTTGATTACACGTCGCTTAACTAAAAGAAATCCAAAGAAATCCGTAATACTGTTTTTTGGGTTAATTGCAGCAGTGGAAGATGTAATATTTAAGTGCATTTTTCACTTTTTTGTGACATTTTATTGACGTGTTTCTGAGAATTGTCCTCAGTGAGACGCACTGACTGACAGCATTTAAAGTTTCAGTGTACGACTTGGTGACAGCTGCGCAAATAGGCTTTGAATGGAAAATGCATCATGTTGTTACACAGTGTGTCTCTGTTCGTGTTCCTGCTGGTGATGAACATTATTTATTAAATCTGGTATTGACATAACTTTCTTGTGCTACTGGTAGTTTGCACAGCATTTTACAGCAGAGGCTGGAGGCGACTATCCTGCCTGACGTAGGCATATACATCCACCTGGATCTGTACAACAGCTAACTCAGTATCATAATCACAACCAGTGGCTGGAACAAGTACTCAGATCTTGTATTTAAGTAAAAGTAGCAATAATACAGTGTAAAAAAACTAATTTAGGAAAAATAACAAAGTATAAAATGTAAAAGTGCTCATTATGCAGAAAGATCCATTTCAGATAATTGTCTATTCATCTTGTGAATGTGTCACTAATGTTGCAGGCTGGTAAATGAGGAGCTAATTCCAATTACTTTACTGTATATCCGGCTGAGTTGCTTAATCTACTAAAATACATCATAATTTATAAGGTAATTTATACTTTGTATTAATAATCCTAATCTGCAAAGTAATTTATGTTTGCAAAATATATGTAGTGGAGTAAAACAGTACAATATTGGCCTCCGAAATGAAGAGGAGTAGAAGTGTAAAGTTATTCCTCCACTGATCATAAAACACCTTAACCGGTTTAAACAGCTCTGAAACTTTAATGATGAATAATGGAGGAGACCGAACGATGAAATGCTCAAATACTTAAAAGCCTAAAAGTACAACTAAACACGTGTCACCTGGAGAACTGTGGCCGAGAAACGACTAATTTCCTTCTCTGGCAGAAGTGATAAATGCCAATAATTGGTCGTTACACCGAGTTGCGCTAAACTTCATGAACTGTCGGAAGTACTGGACTTAGCCTCATTACAGTTCAACTCACTAACTGTCCATGAGGCATGAAGAAGCCAATATTAAATAAATAAAAAGTTTCAGTTGAATTAGAACAATCACCTCAACTGTTTTAGGGTCAAGGGGTCAAAGAGTGTAACTAAAAACTGCTGACTTTGCTCTTAGATGGATCAGGGCAGGGTTTTGCCAGGGTTCCCACTGTGTGTGTGTGTGTGTGTGTGTGTGTGTGTGTGTGTGTGTGTGTGTGTGTGTGCGCTCAGTCAGTGTATACATGGGCATGTTTGAACACAAGAGATCAGAGAAGATATGAGATTGATTCCTCTGAAATCCATCACACCTGCAGCGAGCAGCAGGATTTTAACCTGAGGGGTTCCCGAGAAAACTTGTTTGGGAGAAGTCGATGAATTAATAAAGCATGGTCCATCATCTATACGCCGAAACCGTCTGTATCCCCGGGAGATAAGAAAAGCATCTTGTAAATTACTATATGTCCTGACAACAACAAAATGTATTGAAGAATTGTTAGATTTTTAATGGAATCTGGTGAATGTGTGTTGACTGCACCACATCACTCTTTGCATTTGCTTCCCCTTCTCTCCTCGTCTTCATCACCTGAACTGCTTTCTGTTATAAAAATAGATTAAAAGCGGAAAGCACATGGAATACTTACATTTCTTCATTTTTATACTAAAGGATCATTTCACTCCCACTTTCTTTATCGACTCCTCCAACTCCCAAAAGATGAAAGTACGAGGGCCGTTAAAGTTAACGCAATAACGTGTTTTCAATTTTAACGTAGGCTGTGTTATGAAGAACTGTATTATCTCCCTGTTCATGCTACATTGTGAACATCAACAGCTAATGTCAACGGACTGGAGCGAAGAGCCTTTGAGTTAAGTTATGATGCGTTCAAGTAAAAAAAAAAATTTGACGGAAGTAAATGATAACGTTATCATGATGTGTTCAAATTTAATCTTGTAAAATGTAGGTTTTCTTCTTCTTCCAATTTAATTGCGGTATTCTGAGCACTGAGTATCTCGATAACTAGCAGCTTTTCTATTGTTTTTTGTGTTTTCAGTTTGGAGATGTAGGTTTGAAACCTGTAATTGGTTTTGGTATTTATATTGTGTTAGGTTCATGGTTTTGCATTAGAGAGTTTTCTTTTTACCTTCAATTTGTACCGTGCTGCTGGTCACCCTTGGGAGTGGAAAGATTAGATCAGTGTCCTGATGTCCTATCAGTAACCCGAGGCTATTGTTGTTTTCTTTGTAGCCAGTTGAGCTGAACAGATGCACCAAACCATCGGAGAGGTACTGTGAGGAAACAACAACATCGATGGAAAAGAGTTTTTTTGGTAACTCTGTAAAATGCAACTGTCTTACAGTGGCGTTGACAACAAATCTGAAGTCACTTGTTAGCTTGTCACTCACGCAAATCAGGTCAATTATACAACGTACTTTAGGATTAGGATACATAGGCTGCTTTCAAATTCAGTCAAATTAAGTTTAAGTGGCAGCAATAAAAGACACATGTGTTGTAGCTGTTATTAGTTAATGTTGTACTGAGAACAGGTCTAATCTTTACAGCCTGTAGAGCAACATTAAACCTTTACATCGCCGCCATGTAACACTGAAACAAGCTCACATCCTATCATGGCTTCATTCGACTGTGCTACAGAGTATGGATGTGTTGAAAGGGGGGGATTCCTGCCTTTGTGTGTGTGTGTGTGTGTGTGTGTGTGTGTGTGTGTGTGTGTGTGTGTGTGTGTGTGTGTGTCTGAATGGTGCAATACTTATTTATGTGTCCATTGCGGCATCTAGCTTCGGCAAAGTGCTGCAGTCACTTTTTACCACCACCCTCCCCCAAACACACACATACACACACAATCCCTTGTTAGAGCACACGGTCTGCGGCTGAATGTGTCAGGGCTCAGCTCCTATAATCCACATTGATTCATGGTGTAGAGAGGAAACAGCTCCCTGGAGAGGAACTCTCAGGGCCGTGGTGTCCATCAGCTACTGTTTGCGTGTCCGAGTTCAGACTTAGTGTCTTTCTGACAGCTTTTTGTGTTTCTAGAAGTATGTGATCAGTCTGAATACGTCAACAGGGTGGAAGGTTTGGAGGTTCAGGAGCGTTGGAACCAAATCAGGGAGTGTTTCTTTAAAAGAGAAGCACCAGGGTTTGTGTTGGGAGGAGTTTAGATCGGCTATACATCTGTGGAGATAGTATTTCTAATCAATGGTTGGCTATGTGAATGGATAACGTGTGGATGGATTGATTGATAAAGAGTGGGATGATCACATCAATAAATGGATGGATGGACACCATAAATTAATACATATATAGGTGGATGGGTAGTTGGTTGGACTGGCGAGGGGTGCATGAATAGATGGTTGGATGGAGAGCTGAATAAATTAATAAATCTAGAGCTGGAGTTGTAGATATCTTAATGCATGGACCAGTGGATGGATGATTAATAATGGATGTATTCTTGGAGAAAGATGGACGGATGATAGATAGGTATGTAAATGTGTAGATGTATGTTAAATGGATGGATGAATGAATGAATAAATTAAATGGTAGGTGGACGGATGTGCGGATAGATGGCTGCGATGATTGTTGGATGGATGGACCAATGGACGAGTGTTGAAAGGTCCAGCGTGAAGGATGTAGTGGCATCTAGCGGTGAAATTGTACATTGCAACCAACTGAATACCACTCGACTCACCCCTCCGTTTACATGCATGTCAGGAAACAAAAAAACGCAAAAGGCCCTCTCTTGAGCCAGAGTTTTGGTTTGTCCATTCTGGGCTACTGTAGAAACATGGAGGTGCAACATGGCGGACTCTATGGAAGAGGATCTGCTCCCTATGTAGATATGAAGGGCTCATTCCAAGGTAATGAAAACACAACAACTCCCAGTTTCGGGTTATTATGCGCTAATGAAAATATAATTATGAATAATATATTCCATTTCTGCCAATAGATCCCCCTAAATCCTACACACGGGACCTTTAATAAATAAATAACTAAATAAACATTATTTGGATTGATTGATGGATAGTTAAATGGCCAGATAGATGGATAGATAGAGAGATAGATAGATAGAGAGATAGATAGATAGAGATAGCTAGATAGATAGATAGATACGATAGATAGATAGATAGACTAGCTCGATAGCTAGATAGATCGCTAGATAGATAGATCGACTCGATAGATAGATCGCTCGCGCTCGCTGCTCGCGCTCGCTCGATCGACGCTCGCTCGATAGCTCGCTCGCTCGCTCGCTCGCTCGCTCGCTCGCTCGCTCGCTCGCTCGCTCGATCGCTCGCTTAGCGCTCGCTCGCTCGCGCGCGCGCGCGCTCGCTCGCTCGCTCGCTCGCTCGCTCGCTCGCTCGCTCGCTCGCTCGCGCGCTCGCGCGCTCGCTCGCTCGCTCGCTCGCTCGCTCGCTCGCGCCTCGCGCGCTCGCTCAGCTGGCTCTCGCTCGCTCGCTCGCTCGCTCGCTCGCTCGCTCGCTCGCTCGCTCGCTCGCGCTCGCTCGCTCGCTCGCTCGCGCTCGCTCGCTCGCTCGCGCTCGCTCGCTCGCTCGCGCGCTCGCTCGCTCGCTCGCTCGCTAGCTCGCTCGCTCGCTCGCTCGCGCGCTCGCTCGCTCGCTCCTACGCTCGCTCGCTCGCTCGCTCGCTCGCTCGCTCGCGCGCTCGCGCGCTCGCTCGCTCCGCTCGCTCGCTCGCTCGCTCGCTCGCGCGCTCGCTGCGCTGGCTCGCTCGCTCGCTCGCTCGCTCGCTCGCTCGCGCTTCGCTCGCTCGCTCGCTGTCTCTCGCTCGCTCGCTCTCTGCGCTCGCTCGCTCGCTCGCTCGCTCGCGCGCTCGCTCTCGCTCGCTCGCTGGCTGCGCTCCTCGCTCGCTCGCTCGCTCGTCCGCGGCTCGCTCCTCGCTCGCTCGCTCGCTCGCTCGCTCGCTCGCTCGCTCGCTCGCTGCTCGCTCGCTCGCTCGCTCGACTCGCTCGCTCGCTCGCTCGCTCGCTAGCTCGCTCGCTCGCTCGCTCGCTGCTCGCTAGCTCGCTCGCTTCCGCTCGCTCGCTCGCTCGCTCGCTCGCTCGCTCGCTCGCTCGCGTAGCGCGCTCCGCGCGCGCGCTCCCTCGCTCGCGCGCTCGCTCGCCTCGCTTCGCTCGCTCGCGCCGCTCGCTCGCTCGTCGCGCTCGCTCGCTCGCGCCGCGCGCTTCGCTCGAGCTTCGCCTCGCTCGCTCGCTCAGCGCGCTCGCCTGGCTCGCTCGGCTCGCTCGCGCGCTACGCGCGCTCGCTAGCTCGCGCGCTCGCGCTCGCTCGCGCGCATCGCGCGCTCGCTCGCTCGCGCGCTCGCGCTCGCCGCGCTCGCTCGCTCGCTCGCTCGGCTCGCTCGCGCCGCTTGCTCGCCCTAGCGGCTCGCTGGCCTCGCTCGCTAGCTCGCCGCTCGCTGCGCAGCTCTCTGGCGCGTCGCGCGCTCGCTGCGATCGCTCGCTCGCTCGCTACGCTTCGCGCGATGGCTCCGCGCGCTCGCGCGGCTCCGCGACGCTCAGCTCGCTCGCTCGCTTCGCTCGGCTCTATAGCGCGCTCGCATCGCCTCGCGAGCTCGCCTCCGCTCGCGCCAGCTCGCTCGCTCGCTCGCGCGCTCGCTCGCTCGCCGCTCGCTCGCTCGCTCGCTCGCTCGCGCGCTCGCTCGCTCGCTCGCTCTTCCTCGCCGCGCTCGCGCTGCTCGCTCGCTCGCTCGCTCGCTCGCTCGCTCGCTCCCTCCTCGCGCGCCTCTCGCTCGCTCGCTCGCTCGCTCGCTCGCTCGCTCGCTCGCTCGCTCGCTCGCTCGCTCGCTCGCTCGCTCGCTCGCTGCTGCGCGCTCGCTCGCTCGCTCGCTCGCTCCTCGCTCTCGCTCCTCCTCGCTCGCTCGCTCGCTCGCTCCTCGCTCGCTCTCTCGCTCGCGCGCGCGCGCTCGCTCGCTCGCTCGCTCGCTCGCTCGCTCGCGCTCGCTCGCTCGCGCTCGCTCGCTCGCGCTCGCTCGCTCGCTCGCTCGCTCGCGCTCGCTCGCTCGCGCTCGCTCTCCTCGCGCTCGCTCGCTCGCTCGCTCGCTCGCTCGCTCGCTCGCTCGCTCTCTCGCTCGTCGCTTCGCTCCTCGCGTCGCTCGCTCGCGCGCGCGCGCGCTCGCTCGCTCGCTCGCTCGCTCGCTCGCTCGCTCGCTCGCGCTCGCTCGCTCCGCGCGCGCGCGCTCGCTTCGCTCGCTCGCTGGCTCGCTCGCTCGGCTCGCTCGCGCTCGCTCGCTCGCGCGCGCGCTAGCTCGCTCGCTCTCTCGCTCTCTCGCTCGCTCGCTCGCTCTCCGCTCGATCGCTCGCGCGCGCGCTCGCTCGCTTCGCCTCGCTCGCTCGCTCGCTCGCTCGCTCTCTCCTCGCTCGCTGCGCGCTCGCGCGCTCGCTCGCTCGCTCGCTCTTCTCCTCGCTCGCGCTCGCGCCTTCTCGCTGCTCGCTCGCTCGCTCGCTCGCTCGCTCGCTCTCTCGCTTCGCTCGCTCGCTCGCTCGCTCTCGCTCCTCGCTCGCTCTCCTCTCTCGCTCGCTCGCGCTCGCTCGCTCGCGCGCGCGCGCGCTCGCTCGCTCGCTCGCTCGCTCGCTCGCTCGCTCTCTCGCTCGCTCGCGCGCTCGCGCGCTCGCTCGCCGCTCGCTCGCTCGCTCGCGCGCTCGCGCGCTCGCTCAGCTGGTCGCTCGCTCGCTCGCTCGCTCGCTCGCTCGCTCGCTCCTCGCTCGCTCTTTCGCGCTCGCTCGCTCGCGCGCGCGCGCGCTCGCTCGCTCGCTCCGCGCTCGCTCGCTCCTCGCTGGCTCGCTCGCTCGCTCCTCGCTCGCTCGCTCGCTCGCCGCGCTCGCTCGCGCTCGCTCGCTCGCGCGCCGCTCGCGCTCGCTCTCTCTCTCGCTCGCTCGCTCTCTCGCTCGCTCGCCGCTCGCTCGCTCGCGCCGCGCTCGCTCGCTCGCGCTCGCGCTCGCTCGCTCTCTCGCCTCGCTCGCTCCTCGCTCGCTCGCTCGCTGCTCGCTCGCTCGCGCGCTCTCGCGCTCGCTCGCTCTCTCGCTCCTCGCTCGCTCGCGCGCTCGCGCCTCGCTCGCTCGCTCGCTCGCTCGCTTCGCTCGCTCGCTCGCGCGCTCGCTCGCTCGCGCGCTCGCTCGCTCGCTCGCTCGTCGCTCGCTCGCTCGCTCGCTCGCTCGCTCGCGCGCTCCGCGCGCTCGCTCGCTCGCTCGCTCAGCTGCTCGCTCGCTCGCTCCTCGCTGGCTCCTCGCGCGCTCGCTCGCTCGCTCGCTCGCGCGCTCGCGCGCTCGCGCGCTCGCTCGCTCGCTCTCTCGCTCTCTCGCTCGCTCGCTCTCTCTGCTCGCTGGCTCGCTCGCGCGTCGCTCGCCTCGCCGCTCCGCGCGCTCTCTCGCCGCTCGCTCGCTCGCTCGCTCGCTCGCTCGCGCGCTCGCGCGCTGCGCGCTCGCTCGCTCGCTTCTCGCCTCGCTTCGCTGTCTCGCTCTCGCGCTCGCGCGCTCGCGCGCTCGCTCGCTCGCTCGCTCGCTTCTCGCTCGCTTCGCTCGCTCGCTCGCTCGCGCTCGCTCGCTCCTCGCTCGCTCGCCGCGCTCGCGCTCGCTCGCTCGCTCGCTCGCTCGCGCGCGCGCGCGCTCGCTCGCTCGCTCGCTCGCTCGCTCGCTCGCTCGCTCGCTCGCTCGCGCGCGCGCGCGCGCGCTCGCTCGCTCGCTCGCTCGCTCGCTCGCTCGCTGCTCGCTCGCTCGCCGCTCCTCGCTCGCTCGCTGCTCGCCGCGCTCCAGCTCTCTCGCTCGCTCGCTCGCTCGCTCGCTCGCTCGCTCGCTCGCTCGCTCGCTCGCTCGCTCTCTCGCCGCGCGCGCGCGCGCTCTGCTCGCTCGCTCGCTCGTCGATGGTGGGGGCGTAGATCGCTCGATCGAGTGAGATTAGATGATAGATGATCGATAGAGAATGGATGGTAGATGGATCGATAGGTGGATTGGATCGAAGATGTTGCGTAATAGAATGGATGGGTCATTAGGGGATTATTGCTCCATGAATAATTGATTGGTTTAAATGGACAAATAAAACAACGGATAAATTGATGGATGGACTGGATGGTTTAGTGAATGGACAATGTATGTATGGATAAATGTGGATGGGGTATGGAAAGATACATAATTAGTAGGTAGATGGATTGATAAATAAATGGATGAATTAATGAAAGAATAGATATAAAAAATGGATGAATGGATTGGCAGAGAGATGGGTGAATCTTTGGTTGGATAAACAAATGAAAGGATAGCTGGATGGTTAGTTGTAGAGATGGAAGGATAGCTGGAATAAATGGGTGGGTGTGTTTGACAGCAGCCCTGTCAAGCCAACAGTAAAATACATTTAAAATATACATGTTCTTTCTTTTCTGAAACATGTTCAGTGTGTTGTTCTGTGAGACTCTAAAGGCTGCTGTAAATATTCAATCAGCTCCTGACGCCTGTTCACACAGACACAAACATACACTCCCACAATAGGGGAGGAAGGGGGGGAGGAGGCTGTAAATACAGAGTTTATGGTCTGTCCAGTAAGACCAGTAAAACACACTGAGATGCAATATCAGTCAGCAGGTCAGAGAGGGGGGGGGAGAGATGGAGATGGGGATGAAGGAGGGGAAAGGAGGTCAAACTGATGGAGAAGAGGGGGAGGAGGAGCTCCGTGGTAATATCCCTGTCTTACTGTGTTTCCTACAGCTGTGTGTGAATGCTCTTATACATCTTTGTGAAGAATAATTTGAGTTTTATATCTCAGGAGTGACGACATTTATGAGGCTCCGTAAGAATTTGAAATTGAAAGTTCATTCTTGACCTCCTCATTGTCTCATCATCAGGTCCATTCAATGGTTGTTCTGGAGCTTTCCATCATATCACATGATCTTCCTCAGCAGATGGAGTTTGAGAAGTGCTGGATTTCTGAAATCATTTAGAGGTTTCTAGCTGTAGTTTGCTTCCCAGTGGAGCTGTCAGCCTGTGTTAACTTCTGGAGGAAGGTAGGAGGGAAAACCTGAGAAAAGCTGCAATATAGAGATTTGTAGAGTCAGATTTCTGAGTGTTTCTGTTCTGCAGGTTCAACCTCGCAGTGAAGACAAGATGTAGTATGTGAAGGAAGGAGGACGAACATCTTTAAACTCCTCTGGACTTCTGTGAGAAGCGGATGTCACTGTGTGAATAATGCATGAGTCATATAAGGTTTTTGCTCTTATGGCCAAACATATTCAACCAAATATGCTGTTTCTGAGAGGCAAAGCCAGCACACAGCACTCAACATGCAGTGTGTATGTTTATACGCACACACACACACACACACACACACACACACACACACACACACACACACACACACACACACACACACACACACACACACACACACACACACATATTTGTACTATACCTTTAACCATTACAACTACATCCTCTAACCTTACCAAATTCTAACTATACAATATATAGTCCAAGCCGGTCTACTTGTGTTTTGAGGATCTGGAGAAGGGGTATGACCGGGTCCCCCGGGTGATACTGTGGGAGGAGCTGCGGGAGTATGGGGTGAGGGGCGTACAGGGATTGGATGGCCCTCACTTCTGAGGGCCATCCAATCCCTGTACGCCCAAAGCAAGAGTTGTGTCCGGATACTCGGCAGTAAGTCGGTCTTGTTCCCAGTGAACGTTGGCCTCCGCCAGGGCTGGGAAAGGGAGAGGGGTTGCAGTTCGGTGGCCTGAGGATCTCATCGCTGCTCTTTGCAGATGATGTGGTCCTGATGGCGTCATCGGTCTGTGAGATTCCCCAGTCGGAGCTGGAGGATGTGGCCCGGAGAAGGGAAGTCTGGGGTTCCTTACTGGAGCTGCTGCCCCCGCGACCCGACCCTGGATAAGTGGTAGATGATGGATGGATGGACAATATAAGTTTGGTTATCTTCAATATTTAGTTTTGTCAACAAAGACGGCTGTAACTTGTGTTGGACCAGCAGAGGGATCCCCCGTTAAGAAGCTGCCTATAATTATTGGATTATTGAAGAGTGGAGGAGCTGGTGGCCAACCCGAGCCCTTCACACCCATGATCACAATCTCAAACATCAATACCGTCCTCCTTCCGCTGCCATCCTTTCTGCAGACCAACCAGACTGCTGAGTGGAGGAGGTAGAGCTGCTGGGAATCCCACAGTCATACATTATATAACCTGAGCTGCAGTCATGGTGCTCAAGCTGTGACACTGATTAACTGGAGGTTGTTCTTCTAAATGTAGCAGATCAACCTCCACATGGAAAAATTTAAATATTTTCATGTACTTAAAAGGTTAATTCTCAGAGTTATATCACCCAATTTAGCAAAAACTCAGTATCAAGACATCAGTCAATATGTGAAACAGAGAATCAGGCCACTTAACGCAGAGATTGCGGAGGTGTAAAATTAGCAAGTTTACGGACTCATCTTCGTTTCCCTCACTTACGTCTCTTTTCCTTCATGGAGGAAGGGAGAGATGCGAGGAATTCTACATAGACCCTCTGTAATTGAGTTGTTATTTAGTATTCTGTTTTTATTCATTGGATTCAATGTATTTTCAAAACATCTTTACTGTACAGCCGAAGATATTAAGAAAAGGGAGAGAGCGGTGAACCACATGCAGTAAAGAGCCTCAGATTTTGTAAACAAAACATGTACACGGATCGCGTTTGTCTTCCTTAAATAATAAGTATACCCTTATAAAATAAATCACCAAAAATAAACTTCACAGACCTGTTAGCACTTACATTTATGTGAGGTGGTGCTTGTTTAAATCCTGCCAGCTGTGGAGCCAGGGGTGAAGCATTTATACACGTGTAGCAATAACTTCGCATATGTTGCACTTGTGTATCCTCACTTCCCTCTCCTCTCTCCTCGACTCCTCCGACGGCATTTGAGGACTTTGGAGGTCCTTCAATCAATGTTCGGGTCAAGTGATCGAGGATAGAGGAGTCGAGGAGTTGAGGATGTTTGGACGAACCCTACGACTTCTCTGTTCATGTGAACACCTGAGTGCAACACCGAGTGTCTTCGAGTAGAGACTCTCATCTTTATATTACATTTTCATTGTTCCTGTCTCTCTGTATGATGGCTTTGTGGACATTCAGAGGAGATAGACTTTGAATTTACACCTTATTGGACAGCGATCTATTTGTGCCGGAGCAGCTCGCAAAAGCACAACATTTACTTGTAAATGTATAAAAAAGCCTGACAGTTGACTTTAAATACATTTTGAATGATGCATTTCATTCGTCTACAGTAACATAAACAGCAAAACTAGTATTTCATATTTGCAGTTAGAGAGATAGAGAAGCATACGAGGGAGGGAGACAATGCATTTGCTACACTTATACAGCCGAATATTCACAAGATAGTTGTTCTCATTTACATATTTTTCTGTTTCTGTTGTCAGACAACAGAATTAAACTGACTCAGATAATTCACAAAAGAAATGTGGAGGAGGGAAGTGGAGAAACAATCTTGTGACGTCATTTAATTTGTCAAACAGCAAAACTTTGACGTTTTTTTTCTATTGTCTGGACTGAAAAAGCATTTTCTTCAGATTTCTGTTCTTACTGATCGCACGTATCAATAAGTGGATGAAGCTGCGTGAGTACTTTCTTTGGTTGATTAATTGGATTTGTTTGATGATTCAAATACTAACTACAGTACTTACAGTCATACAAACACAACAAAGACTGGAAATCCAGTGATATTTATAACACATAAGAGTCTCCACAACAGCAAAACAGCACAGAGGCCTTGTTGCAGTTTCAAGTTTTACTTCAGGACCCTCACCAGGAGCCGGTAGAGATGTCAGGAAACAACAGCTGATCAATAGCAGGTGTTCCAGCTGATTGCTTGATTGCATTAAACTGATAATGTCACAGACTGTTTGTGAGACTGAACATCAACAATTGTCAACGCCCACTGCTGGTTGGTTTGTAAAGATGAGCCGAACTACAGGTGTGAAAGAAGTCTTCTTCTTCTTCTTTTTGGCAAACCAGCAACAGTTGCATTGTCCACCAACTGGACTGGAGCATGCACAGTCAGCGCTTGCTAAGTTTACAATCTGCACGTTCACAACTTTTTGGCGGCACGTGGATTAGGCTGCATTTGCGTCACAAAGAGCAAAGCGGACCCTCGCTGACAGGCCAACGTGGAAAGTATGAATATGGCCGTCAGAATCTTGTGCGTAATGCATCCTGGTACATGTTTGCACTGCTGGCTCGACTCTGCAAGCTGGAGAACTCAGCTTTCTCCATCAGTATAGCACAGACTCATTTCACCTTCAATCATATACATTTACCATCAACACGGTTTGGACATCCACATAAAAGGTGGAACATTTTGTGACTGACATGAGATTGAAATCCACTTTCTCATCTCACTCTCTAAAAGAATGTGATTACAAAAAACATTGGACTTTTCCTTTATGGTCAGGTAAAGAGAAGGAAAGAGATGCAGACCTGACTTACTCCTCATACATTTTCATACATTTTCACTGATATCCAGAAAACACTTTTTGGTGGAGGAGGTATTTTTATTTATTTTTTCTGAATCATTGGCTGAGTGCCGAGGCTCAGTGAGAAGCTAACAGCAGAAGTGAAAGGGTTAATGTATAGGAGGCTGAGCAGTGTGGGTGTGAGGTCACAGCTATAATCAATACGAAATAGTTGCAGAAAGTTAGAACGTGGAAGCAGACATGGAGGTGGCAGGTAGAGAGGGGGAGGGAGACAGTAAAGCTCAACTGATTTGAATTTTCTATTCATAATTCTCTGCTGGGAGGCTGGTTAGCTGAAGGCGGCGGATGATGAGAGATGGAATAAAAAAGAGGGGGAGAAGGTGTAGGAGGAAGAGAGAGAAACAAAGGGAAGGACAGGATGGGATGGAGTGGTGAGTCTCTGAGGGGGAGGGAAACTGGGAATTATATACAGCTCGGCTTCAAACAGAAAGGTAGAGGGACAGACAGATGAATGGAAGACAGACGGAGAGAGGGAGAGAGAGAAGAGAGAGAGAGAGAGAGAGAGAGAGAGAGAGGGAGCGAGAGAGAGAGAGAGAGGAGAGAGAGAGAGAGAGAGAGAGAGAGAGAGAGAGAGAGAGAGAGAGAGAGAGAGACAGAGAGGGGGGGGGTAGGGAGAGACATAGACAGAGAGAGAGAGAGAGAGAGAGAGAGTGAGACAGAGAGGGGGGGGGTAGGGAGAGACAGAGAGAGGGGCAGAAGTGTCTCTGCTGTGTGGAGGTTTGGACACAGCTGCTCAGTTTGATTCCTGCAAATCAAAAACAAGAAAACATCAACCATTACCCTCCACACACACACACACACACACACACACACACACACACACACACACACACACACACACACACACACACACACACATGTAAACTTATATATCTTTAGCAGTGGGCAGTAATGCATTGCAGTAATGTGATTACTGATTTCATCAATAAGCAGTCCAGCAGACATATGTGGATTTGATTAATTGAGACTTGAAGTCAATCGGAGTGAAGATCCCCTCCATCTTTGTTTGTTGAATAAAGCCTTGTTTATGCTCGCGCGAGACAATGTGGCGCCGGCCTCCACAGACGGCGTGTGAACTACGAGCACGCACAAAGGGGTTTATGCTTAACACGCTGTTTGTTTCAGTATTCTATGAACTGCCAGAGGTTTTCAAACTAAATATTCTGTGAAGAAGCAAGAAGTCACAGACGCATACCAGATAATCACGAGCAGACTTTAACGCCTTCACACAATCCCTGTACAGAAAGGAGTCGAATATTTGGAACAACAAATGTATTATGTCTTTCTGAAATCCTTGCTTTTATTGGAGTTTGTGCACGTGCAGTGGAAACGAAACTGAGGTTCATGATCTAGCGCTGCGACAACTTTGAAGCTTTTAATATTCAAGCTTTGTACGCACAATACGTGATACGCTTGCATCAGGGACACTACAGCAAGTAAACCCAGCTTTATCGTTACGTAACATCGTCTCCTCACATCGCACGTCACTCAACCTTATCTCTACTGACTACTACATCCCATTGTCAAGTTTAGCGCTTATTTTCTTTGTCCGCCTGTACTTTTGCTACAAGGAGGGTTTGTGTTAGTTTGGCTCTATTTTCTGTTTGTTGTGTTTACTGTCTCCCACCAGCTGGACGTGCCCAGAAACCCTCCAAACTGGAGTCCCCTCTATCAGATGCCCTAACCACCTCAACAGGCTCGTTTTGTAAGAGACTCAGCGGTCCCTGTGATATCTGAGCTCTTTTATCTCTGAGGGTTGAGCCCAGCCGCCCTCGATTCAACCGCTTCTCATTCTCTCGGTCATCACTCAAAGTGCATTAACCTTGATAACATTAACGATGGCTCAGTTCCATTAAGTGCCCCAGTAAGCTACTCCAGTGAGCCAGCATGCACAATACCAGGGCCTCCCTTAAGTGGAATGCTACCATCCTTAATGTTATTAAATACCCCAGTTATTTTCCTACTGACACATATCAAAATGGTCAAACAACTGTCTGCGGAGGTTGGCCAGGAAAGCCTCGTCACATTACCCTCTGTCATGAACAAGACACCGAGAAACTTCAACTCCTTCACACAACACAGCTACTCGCTTTTCTTTTCTTTCAGAGATAACATAACATAGTAACGTAACATAGTAACGTAACATAGTAACGTAACATAGTAACGTAACATAGTAACGTAACATAGTAACGTAACATAGTAACGTAACATAGTAACGTAACATAGTAACGTAACATAGTAACGTAACATAGTAACGTAACAACGTAACGTAACGTAACGTAACGTAACGTAACGTAACGTAACGTAACGTAACGTAACGTAACGTAATGTAATGTAACGTAACGTAACGTAACGTAATGTAACGTAGCGTAATGTAACGTAGAGCTTTATTTAACCTGCGGAGAATTGCTGTGCAGCAATTGCAATACAAAGTAGGGAGTATACAACTATAAAATGCAATTTAAAAACAAAATGATTATCAATAAGGTGCAATGCAAATGTACATGATGACCTCCCCGTTGAAGGTCAGCCGACAGTCTTCACACTTTCCGTCGCAGACTGAAAGGGATGAAGCATTAAGTTGTTTAATGTTACTCATTCTCTGCTTCGTAACTTTACTACTCCACTGCTTGTTTTAGTAATTACTTAGCCCGCTAAAAACTGGATACCGGACCCAATTCAAAACCATGAGAATTGCTCCCTTGAAAAAATAATTCTAGCTTCCAGGTTTATCTTCTGGTTACGCAGCCCACTGAACATCTGCAGGAGCGTCTCTCTACAACGGTGGTCTATGGGGAAAATGGGAAAAATGAAAAAGAAAGATTCACTGGGCAAAATTGAAAGCAAGGCTGAGGCTGTTATTTTCTTATAACACATCCACAGCTACAACGGTCACAACGGCACAGATAAAGATGGCCTCCGCTCTGACCATCCTGCTGCAATCATTTGACTGTGAATGTCTGTTCTACACTTTCTATGGTCCTTACTCTATAAAGATGTCCTCACTAAGATGGACGTGAAAGAGCCTTGACTCTGAATCTGAATCCTAAAAGAAACAGTTAACCTGCTTAGTCACCACAATGTCACTGTTTCAACTCAACACACACACTCACACACACCATATGCGGGTATAAAATGCTGCGTTGTGTCTCGCTGTCATAAACAAGCAGAGCTGTTGGACCTGCTAATTGTCTAAATATGGAGCTGGTCTCTGTTATGAAGCTGCAGTCCTCCTGTATAAACATCCAGCCTTCAGGTCCAACACACACACACACACACACACACTGATACTCAGCAGTAATATTCGGTTGCATTGTCGCCTCCTAACAGTTATCAGACAGACGACGATGCACCTGTTTGACGTTTTGTTAACTCCGTTAGTCATAATCTTTCCATCTGAATTAATAGCTGAGTGATATCAATGTGCAGGAGTTTTAGATACAAGTGAAAAAACACACCGATGCTGTGGTGCTGCTGAATTTTGTTCAGGTGTTTCTGTCCGTTACCCTCATTGATGTAAATGGGATGGAACAAATAATAGAAACACCTGTCAGTATAACACAGTACAGTTCAGCAGCACCACAAATCACATCCTCCTGTTGGATCAACACAAGTAGTTTAAATAAAGGTTTTACTCCAGGACTGTTGCATTAGCTTTAGTTTTAGCAGACGTGCCACTGAGTCTGCTATTGTATACATACTGTCATCATTCACAAACTGTTCCCTCTTATATAAATCTTAAATTACAAATTGTTTAAAACTAAAAGAATCAAAACCTCTTGTGAGATTATTTCCAGCTGTTTCAACACATCTTGTTTCAGGATGTTCTTTACAAATGAACTTCAACTGCATCTTAAAACAAGACAGAAACTCTTGAAACAGATTTTTATTGGCAACATTATAAAACTCTGTAATTTGTATCTTCTCAACACATATCTGACGATCATCAGAGCCTGATGTCGACTCTCACTGTGTGTCGGAGGGATGTCAGGTCCTCTGACATGAAGCAACACTGCTCCCATGTGGCCAAAGAAAGACGTTCAACACTTTGCTCAGACTGTGTGGGGGGATGTGTGTGTGTGTGTGTGTGTGTGTGTGTGTGTGTGTGTGTGTGTGTGTGTGTGTGTGTGTGTGGAGGGAGGGGGGGATATATGTTTGGACACAGCTGCTCAGTTTGATTCCTGCAAATCAAAAACAAGAAAACATCAACCATTACCCTCCGCACACACACACACACACACACACACACACACACACACACACACACACACACACACACACACACACACACACACACAATGAGGGGGGGATATGTGTTGGTGAGAGGGGCGGGCTGATCTGACATCGATGTGATTCCCTTCCTCTACATTGTTATTTTATTCAGCCCTGAGGCTGTAATGTTAAAAAAACAATGAAGATAATGTTTGAAAATATCTCACATGATGTCGACCGTCAACTTCTCATCGTTACACAAAAATAACGATGAGATCAGGATCATTATCATACCGCTGTTATTTCAACTTTCTTCATCTGCACTTTATACATTATTAAGCTGCTTGCAACCATCAATATGTCTCATTAAGGCGTGTTGTCAGCTTCAATATATACATAATACAGAATACATACAGTTTTAAGGTATTTGTACTTTACAGTATTTCCATTTTATGCTATTTTATACTTCTACCCCACGACTTTTGAGAGGGAAATATTGTTGTTTCCACTTCACAACATTTATCTGACATCTTTAGTTACTGTGTATTTATATGTTTCACTTTTTTTCATGTTTTATCTTTATTAGAACAAAATGCAGTTAAGGTAAATATATACAAGATTTTATATTGTAGAGTGATGCGATGAAATGACCCGAGTTCAATGACCTCTCAAGGTCACCAGAGGTCAGATACAAATCGCCCCCATGTCTGAAATAAAAGCTTGTATGTAGATTATATTTATATACTTTCAGGCTTTAGTCATGAAATGCACATTTGGTTTGCCTTTCTGAAAAATATAATGCATTCTTATACATTAAACTATACAGTATAAGTATTTATAAGAATAAGTACTAAACATTCCTATATACATTCCAATAACACTATAAGGGGGGTCATTTTCCAAAGGGAATGCTTTACTCTTTCACTTGATGCAAATACTTTTGTATTTGTAATGGAGTCTTTTACTACCACTATTATTAAGAGTAAAGATCTCAATACTTCTTGTTAATAATACGATATAATAATATATTTACAGATAAATCTATTAAGGATCATGAGAATCATGACTCCTCTATGTGCTTGTGAAACGTGTCAGTGTATAAAGGTGATTCTGACTCGACTACATTTTGTGGTTTTGCCCTTTTAAAAACTACAACAAAAAAAAAACATTTAATTTCGGTTAAAGCGTTCGATGTTTTTCTTGAAAGAACACTTTCAGATTATTTTTCTGCTTCAGCGCTGCCAAGTTAATGAAAGGACTGTTTGCTCAGGACCCCCAGAGCTCACTGATGTTTCCCATGTCTTCTTAAAGGGCTCAATGAGGAAGTGGTCCGGGCACTCACTTGGCTTTCACTTCCTGTCGTCTCACGCTGACGTGACCGCAGAACAAACTGGACCCTCGTCTGTGTTCTGGTGACGGGGACACGGAAGCATCCGGAGCCTCGTGGCCCAAACGTCTCTGCAGGACTCCAGCATCAAGCAGGGTGGGAAGAACTAATATCAAAGTTTAAAAATACTCCAATACAAGCAAAAGCCCTGGATTTTACTTAAATACAAGTACATAAGTGTTTTCAGGAAAATTTACTTTAAATGTTTTTTTATATACAAGTAGTTATTATGCACTTAAAGCCTCTTTAAGAGTGTTATTTATCTTATGTTTGATTATTATCAGCATTTAAGCAGCATTTTAAAGTTGTAACTGGTCAAGGTGTGGCTAATTCTGACTCCTTTAAATACTGTTGGGAGGTTTAATGTATTAAATGCATGATATATTTTTTGTTCAAAGTGAAGACAAAAAAACAATGTTTTTCTCTGGAAGTATAAAATGGAAATACTCAAATGTATTACAATAACCTTAAAGTTGTATTCAAGTACAATGCTTGAATACATCTTTGTTCTTAAATTGAGAGTACAAATTAATGAACACTGCCATTTTTAAAACATTTATGTAAATGTGAAATGGACAGCTAATACATTTGCACCCACTGTTTCAAGGTTTAACTTTCAACACAAATGTTGTTGTTTTTTAAATAGATATAAGTGAACTTAACTGAATATCTGTTTATTTTCTTTCTTTCTGAGCGTGAGATGAGAGAACGGAAATCAATCTTATGTCTGTGTGTTAAGTTCGGAGCTGGAGTCAGGACGTAGTTAGCCTAGCTTAGCATAAAGACCAGAAGCCTGGCTAAGTCGAAAATTGAAAAATACACCACCAACACTTCTAAAACTTAACAATTAACTTATATCTGTGACAGAGAACGTCAAATATTCTATAAAACATTGGTTTGTCTAACAAATCCAGATTTCTTAACATAACCAGCTACAGGAGCATAACTCTAGTGTCCCAAAATCCCCAAATGTCTTAAGTTGGTAAGACTAAAGGACATGATATCATCAACGAGTATACCTTTAATACTTGTTCCCACTGTTGTCCTCGGGGTCCTAAGCAACCACTCAGAGTGCTGATGCCTCGTAATGGCTCCACATCAAGCCGACAGAGAGCTCCACATGTGCACAGCGCTCTGTTAGCATTGCTGATTAGCATTGAGCTGTCGTCTTGGTAATGGTTGCTGCTAACAGATATTGTGCTGTGTGGGTTATTTCCTGATCCTGCTGAGGCTCGAGGCAGAACAAGACAAGTATAAAAAGCAGCTGTCACAGCACACAGAGGAGAGCCATGCGGCCCAATTACATGAAGGACAGTACTTTGATTTTTGAAATGTTAACTGACAAATGCTCTGTTTCATTACCCAAAAACTGTATTTCATTTGTAACATGTTGTTTAGAGAACAGCCAGTATTTCACATGTAGTTCATGTCATATGTTACAGTCTTCTGCAGATAATGCAGTCGAGACTTTTCAACAGAATCTGTGCATTAGCTAAGCTAACGTAACTTTGTTAACAGTAGGCCTAAAAGCAGACTGACGCGCTGACTGTAGTCGGACTTTTGAATAAAGTCACAAAGCATTGTTTCTGTACAATCGTACGATTACTTCATACATTTATTTATATGCTGCCAAATTAGCTGAAATCAAATTATATATAAAAACAAAAAGGAAATTTCAGCCGTGTGCTTTTAATACAATTCATAATACATCCTGCATTAATTCATGCATTAAAGTTAAAGTAGGCAATTTAGTTTGAGGTGATTATACACTAATGGAAAATAGTTATGAATATTATATCCCATATTTGCATATAGATCCACCTAAATAAATAATAATGTAACGTTAAATGGGAGCGGCTTGCAGTGCTTCTCCTCACAGGCTTGCTGTGTCTTGCTTGCTCGTGAGTCACTTCCAGGACTGTGTTGTGACTTTGTGCTTGACAAAAGTCTGTTTATTATGTTTGATAAACGCCAACAACACGGACACTCAATTAAAAATGGTCGACAGTTTAGTGCACTATATGATAAATAGGGATAGATCTCTGACTTACAATATGTATTCTGTTGGTTAATCTTGACTGTTTACAGCCTCACAACTTGTTTAGGGGAGGCAGGACACTGGTGGAGCACCTGAGGGGGCCCACATGTACCCAGCAGGAAGTCCACACACACAGTCGGGTCAACACCCAGGACCTTGTTGGTTTTAGGCCGTGTTGCTAACTTGAGGCCACCATGCCGCATGTGTTTCAGCTGGCTGTCAAGGCAACCAAGAAAAGAGGATTTTTTTGCTTATCTGGGAGGACGGCAGCAGTCTTTCCTCCCCTGCATCTCTGCCTGCTTTCTTCCTCTCTCTGTCTTCAGTGACTGGGGCAGCTGGTGGGAAGCGGTGGGTGTTGTGTAGCTTAGCAACTCCCTTGGTGGACGGCGATTGATATGCAGCTTTGTTCAAGTGTCTCTCTCTCTGAGCCAGAGAGGGGGACGCCTGAACAAAGCCGGCCTTATTGAAGCTTCCCCTCCTCCTTCTCTTTAGCCCAGGCACAGCGACGTGGGAGGACACATTTCTCGGCTCAAAGGAACCGAGACTCAAACTTACAACAGCAGGTCCTGAGAGTGTAACTCAGGGGCCCGCCGACATCTGTGAAGAGCCTCCAGGTGTCCCCAAGAAAATGAATGGATTGCTTCAAAGAATCCAAGCAGAAGTCTGCACTGCGAACCTTTTCTTAATTCACTTGAAATAATCAACAAGTAAAATCTTGCTCTGCTGCTTCTTAGGACGTTATCTGATTAAATATGTGTCTTTGGGTCTAATTGGAGCATTTTGGGTCAGTGATGTAAAACCTCCCCCCCCCCCCCCCCATACCATGTCCCTGCTGCTTCTCTTTCACTCCCGTTATGAAACCAGGAGCCCAGACTGAACTTCAACGGTTTATTGGGTAAAAAGCTTAAAATTCAATATCAGAATCAAATCTACACACAAAAGATTCCTTGTGAAATCCTTTTCTTTCTTTGTCCTTCACACATATGAGAAGATATCAGTTTCATCTCTGTGTGTCCGGTACAGCGATGGCGGTTGCTGGAGTGAGGTCAGTCTTGGATGAGTATAAGAGCACAAACTGCACATAAATTTGATTTTTTTTTTACTTAAGTGTAAAACAATATCCACCTAAATGGTATGCACCTTAAGTATTAAAACCTGTACCAGATTCCCTTCCGATTACGGCCGATAGCATCAGAGTGTCGGGAGATGTGCATGTTCTCTGGTCCCTGAGGGTCAAACACGAGCCGTCTCCGGCCCCACCACAGCTGCCAGATATGGCTCAGGTTTGGGCAGAGAATAAGCTCCTGTTAGCTGCACTTCTTTGTAAATCATTTTTTGTCTGTTTTCTTTTTGTTTCTTGTTGCTAATCTGATAATAATCAAAGAAAAAAAATGGTAATAAGATAACATCTATTTATGTTGTCTGTAATGTTGTTGAGTGAGCAAAGAGACGAGAAAGAATTCGCTCATTGCTGAAGTTTCTCAAATGTCCTCAGCTGAACGAAGACACACGTTACTTTGTTTTGAGTTTCTTAATTTACACAGACAAAATGAATCCTAAAGAACTAAACAGTTTTGTTAGACATCTATCAGACGTCTGTAGATGAGTATTTTTATGGATTCAGCAACAGGACGTTAAAGGGGGAACCTGCTTGTCTACAGTGCCATCAAAAGCAAAACACAACTTCCTAAAACTGTCAAGACACAACAGAAGAAGACTTTTAGCAAGTTAAATGTCCACTTTCTTCTAATATATTGAGAGATTGTGGACACAAGATTCATATCTTGATACATATCTTGCACGCACAAGACAGTATCTCCCACATACGATGCTTATCATGTGTACAAGTTATGAATATCGTGTGAAAGATATTATTGTGCATGCACAAAATTCATATCTTGACTCATATATTATCTTGCACAGACAAGATAGTATCTCAGCTGTCAAGATCTGAATACTTAAGAAGATATTATTTAATTTAGGAGTTCTGTGGAAGAAACCTTGTTTGAAATGTTCTATTTTCTTCTGTATTAGGTTTGAAATCTCTGAATGAGCAAGATGTCTTTCTGGCTAAACATTACAAGTTGGTATTAAAAGTTGTAGAAATAATTCTGAGAAATGTCTGATAATACTTTACTTGGGTAAGCGGGAATTCTTGTCTGCTCTCCCAGCAACTGCTCACAGAGCGACTTTGTTAATTATGTCTGCAGAAACTCAAAGGACAACTGTTATTGTGAAGCTGTGACCTTCAATAATTGAATAATGACAGAAAGGAGCGTCACAGTCAGGCGTGAACAGCTTTCTCCTCCAGTGGGTGTCGAGTGCGCGGCTGCGTAGCATTCCTTCCGATGGAGATCAGAGTAAACATCCGCCGTCTCTTCTTCCAAATAAAATTAATCCACATGAAGTGTTCAGATGTTTACTGAGAAACATGATGGAACAAATGCAACCGTCACAAACAGGAAACTCCTTCTTTGTTGGGAAAAAAAGGACATTTCTCATCCTCATTGTTTAGTTTCTATTGTCTTTCCTCTTTTTCTGTCTTCTTTCTTAACGGCTGGACCTTTACGTTGATTTTTGTAAAAATGTATTAAGCTTTAACCAGTGGCACACTTTGATGAAAGTATGGGAGCCCCAGAGACTTACAGATGTGGCTGAAGTAATTTTATAATTTTCTTATTGTTAACAAATCCCACATGCAGACTAAAACCAACGATGTGTTAGTCCGTCTGTAAATACTTCCTGACTCCCCTCCTCAGCTCCAAGCTCATTGGTTCCTACTGAAGATATAAATCTTTAAAAACATCTGGACAACAGGAGGTGCATTTGTTGGAGACTTTCAGCGGCGGATTAATACACATTTGCTGTTCTAGTGAAATTTCCAGCAGTCAAAATAAACTAGTGTGTGTTTTAGTCACTAGTTGCAACAGTTTGGATCATCAATGTGTTTTTAATAGTGTTGGACAACAATGGAGCTCTATGGCACAGAGGAAGAAGAAGATGTATGAGGCTTTGGATACACAGATAATACTTGTCAGTGAATCAATTCACCTGTTTGTCTTTCCATGGGATTTAATTAAAATCCACTAAGTTTTTTAAAATTTTATTTTTAAGAAAACCAACCATAAAAATCATATTTAAAATGAGAAATCAAAAGAGCACTCTAAGAGTTTTATCTGAACTAAGTTCATCTCCATTGCACCAATTTCTATTCCAATTATTAGTGGAATAAAAATAAACACAGCTCCACTGTTTGTGTCAATAAAGTTTAAACCAGACATTCAAAAAACAGGTGATGCAAAACAGTTTCTCTTAAAGAAAACTTTACTAAACCAAAAGTAATAAAACAAGTCAAACTTCACACTGAAATGTCTCTCTAATATGATCTCATCCCAAGTTTAACCTGCTGTCGACACGGCAACAGCAAAATCAAGTAAAAACAAAAAGACAACAACAACAGCTCAAAAGGTTCACAGCAGTCTGCTGACAAAAACTTAAAATCCCCCAAACTCAAACGTTACAGTGTTTCTATCTCATACAGTACTTAGAGCAGATCATACTAATATCCTGAACGAGCATTAGAGAATTATTAATAACTACAACATGTATCAAAAAAACCTGCAAAAACAATGATGAGTCCTAAAAAAGGATTAAATCCATCACAGGTGCACAACACTAAAATACAAAACATACTCTATATTGTATATAAACATCTAGCTCTGCTTCTACAGTGGCCACCACTTCCTACAGACTTAGATTAAAGGGCTGTTCCAATCTATTACAACTTTTATTCTTCAGTCCACCATTTCTATCAGTGATAATAACATTGTATTGTACTCGCCAAGTTAATAGCTGAGATCGTTTAAAAAACACGATCAGTCAGACATTAAGACCGGTCAAGTCAACAATGTCAACATCCAACACAGTTTACAGATCCACTTCCTGCTTCAACAAAACTAGTTTTATTGCCATCAAGTGGATTAGATACACGACATGACCAAGAACAACCCAACACACCCAAATACAGTAAATTGAACATGTGAATCCAATAAAAGGTGGGATGGGGTTGAGGTCAGGGCTCAGTGCAGGCCAGTCACGTTCTCCCAGATTTAACTGGGAAACCCATTCCTTTATGGAGCTGGTTTTGTGCATGGGGGCATTGTTGTGTTGAAACGGGAGAAGGGACAAACACAAACTGTTGCCACAAAGTAGGAAACACACTATCGTCTAACATATCATTGACTGGTGCAGCATAAAGACTTCCCTTCATAGAAACTGGCTGAGACAGAGTGTGTGCATACTTTTGTCTCCGACCTGACGTGTTTCTCGACCCATCATACTTCTTCTTAGTCCCCCCAGATCTACAATATTATTATTACTTATAAAAGTGATGGACAAAAGTACAAAAATAAGACCGAAGTTGTAATAAACCTAAATGATCCTTTAAAGTTAGATGTGGTTAAATGCAGTTCTGGACCTCAGCAGGGCGTCCCGATAGCTGTTGTTGCTGTTGAGTCTTTCGCCCGGTCGTAGCACACTGCTGGTTCTGTGGCCAACAAGCTCTTCAACGTCTCATCTTTGCTGGAAGGAGACAGGGAGGATGGAGTGGGCGATGTGGGCGAGGAGGGGTTGGAGGTGGCGGCGGTTGAGGCAGAAGAGGATGAAGAGGAGTTGCTGTCGGGAAGGCACTCCTCACAGCAGCAGCAGCAGCAGTCCATGAAGGCCTGGCCCAGCGAGCGGCACAGGCATAGCAACAACACCGGCGTCGCCGAGCAACGCACAAACAGCAGGAACTGTCCAATCAGACTCAGCGCTGGAAGAACCAGAGCCGGGAGCGCAGCGGACACGTGGGCGGAGACGTACGCCAGGGTGATGTTACAAATGCTCTCCGGCAGGTTGCATATGATGTACAAGATGGTGAGCGCCATCACAGTGGAGCGCAGCCTCTGCTCTCTCGTGGGCTGCTTTTTCTTTGATGAGGAGGAAGACGAAGAGGAGGAGCATCTGCCACTCACCTTATCGATAGCGGGTTTCTGCGGTAGACGCTGGGCTAGCACTTGCCTCGTCACCAAGTCGCAGGCCAGAGTGAAGAGCAGGGGCAAACAGAGGTAGCAGCCGAAGACCCACCACATGCGGGCCTCGTGGTAGGTCAGCACCAGAGAGTAGATGCTCTCTGGGAGTTCCACAGACGGCTCACGGACACAGATATCCACCTTGAACGCGTCTGATCGGGCCCTAAAGGCAGCCATCAGTGAGGCTCCTGGATGGATCTGCGGTTTGTCACTGGGGAGCATCGGCAGGCTGACAGTCTCCTGGACCAGCTGCCACAGCAGCAGCTCAGGGGCGGCCAGCACCATGGAGCCCACCCAGATGACGGACAGCTTGGACAGGATGGACTGGCAGGGCTCCACCCTCGGCGTCTGAATGGGCCCGGGGCCAGTGGCAGCATGGAAGCGATCAATACTCAGAGCGCAGAGGCTGAATGTGGCGACACCCAGAGAGCTCACCTGACGAGAAGAAATTAATGTTAATAATAGTGTCATTTCTAAGAGAACAAAATGATTACAGGTCATTTAGCAGAAGCTCGTATCCAGAGCGACTTACAGCGAACTAACTACAAGAACTGTCTGACCCCTGAGCAAGGCACTTGCTCATTGTACAAAGGTGGCAGCCCTGGTGTTGAACTCACAACCTTCTGGTGTTGTAAATGGAAGCCGTACCACTAGACCACCACCACGCCCAAAATACTTTTATAGATCAGGTATAAGCCATTGTCTATGTTAATTAGGTTTGGTTTGGTGGTGATCCCTCCTTGAGCATGGCACTCATCAATAATTCATCAGAAAAACCCTTTCAATGTTAATTAGTCATGAGTAAAGGGCGCTTACTATAATCCATTGTCAATCCATAATCAATACCTATGTATCCTTTGCAAGGTTGCAGGGATTTGAGCTGATCCCATCTTAGCTTGAGTGAGAGGTGGAGTACACCTTTTCCTAGACGTCGATGGAAAACGTCAGGACTAAGGAAAAGCACAACCATGGTGCTAAGAGAACCCGACTGTGCTTACGAGACGGCGGACGGATGAAAATGAGTGGAGAGACTAACTCAAGGCTTTACAGATAAATAAAGGATTCCTGTCCAAAACAAAATCACATCTCCTAAGAAGTATGTTTTCAATAGATCCATAGTGTACAGTTAAACAGCGACGGCTGAATGGTGCTGTTTGAACATTATCATGGCTGCCACTTAGATCCTTCCAGGTCATTTCACCCAGTTAGGAAGTAAAAGACACTATTGGACCGCAGCCCTGGACAGGTCACCAGTCCAGGTATAGAAAGACAATCATTCACAATCATGTCTACGAACAATTTAGAGTCCTGACCTAACCTGCACATCTTTGCACTGTGGGAGGAAACTCATGCAGACACGGGGTAAATGTTCTAGTACACTAAATCTAAACTTGTGGTTTTTACATCTAAGCTTACCACGCGCTGAGTCCAGCTCTGTACAAGAGATGTCCAACTAAACACGAGAAGAGAAAATCCCCCACGATGTTTAAGGTATTGCTTTGCTTCTCCTGAAGTTCAACATACTGTATAAACACGGGATAATTTAACAATCCTATAGGATCCTATGCCACCAGTTTCAATCATTCTTTCCGTCAGTTTGACTACAACAACTACTACTACAATACCCAGGAGCCTCGTGGGTATAGAGAAGCAGCCCATCAGGTGTAAATCAAAGCTGATTTTTGTCTTTGTCTCAGTTTCAGTTTTGTCTCAGCGTAAGTGGTCAATTTGGCCCAAATGTTGTTTTATTTATGGCTAATAACTGAAACATATTATTTATTATTATTGATAAAACCCTTAGTTTCAATTTAATAACAGTTTATAAAGGCTAACTAATTAAAAAGTGGTACTAAAAAGGGTAAATGTTTGTTATCAGTATCAAAAATCTAATAAAACCCAGCTCTGTTTTAAACAGTACAAAATTATTTAAACCTTCTACTTTATACCCCATCATTTTGCATTGCAGAGCTACTTCCAGTTTTAAACTTGCACTGTATTCATTCATGCTGCTGCTCTGTCTGAATTCAGACGTGACCTGTTAGCACGACTGAGAACTCAGACAAAGCACGACTTCATGCAGACAGCGGGTCTAAACCGAGCACAGGAAGGTGTTTTGTTGCTTGAAGAACAGATTTAAGGCTTTCCTCTGCCTTGTTATTCCAGCCTACAGGGAAATTAGCCAAAACTACAGTAATAACAAGGTTGTAAGAAACGGCTTTAGAATACAGAAACAGGGAAATAAAAGGAGCCACGGAGGGAATAAAGAGCCATTATGTTGATGCAGCTCTTAGCCGACAGACTGGGGACAGTTATTGGTGCCTCGTGCCCATTAATGTTGCTGACTTTAGCCAAAAACACAGACTATCATTACAGAGACTTGTCCTCCCTCTGTGAGTGCTTAATGACCTCAACCAGTTAAGACACAACTGAAGATAATTAAGACAGAAGCAGAGCTCTAATTAGCATGAAAATAGTTTAACCAACAGAGCACAGGGGCAGCTGGCAGCCTGACCCGCTTTAAACTGCTCTATGCAACACGCACAAACCGCTAAAGACCACTTTAAGAACGTTAATTAATTAGCGAGAAACTCATTCATTCATTTGCATAAAAATAGGTGGAGCAACAAAGAGAAGAAGAGGCCAGCAGCCTGACCTTCTTAAAGATGGCCTCCTACAAGCTGCTATTTCAAATTAGTAAAACTCCACTTCAGCGATTTAAAGCTGTGTCGGCGTTTGGAGCTGGTTTAGAGCCAAAAACAAGGACTCCACATGATGAAACAGAAGACGGATGAAGCCACTGAACACCAAACAATGGTAACCAAGAGGCTGCGAGAGATCTACATTAATACTGTGAGGGAAACTCAAAACCAAGCTACAGATTAGCTGAACTTTTCACCGAATTATTTAGCTTTTAGAAAATAAAGTGACCATAGGGACAGGCGATAAGTCAATATTATATTTAGAGCGGCGACCATTGGCAACTTAATTGATTGTCAGAAAAATAACTAGCAAATATTTTGATAATCAATTAATTTTTCAAGCAAAAATGGCCATTTTCATCACTCAAATATGAAGATTAATTGTTAATGTTGATCATTGTATTTAACCTTCAGAAGACTCATATTGTGAGGATATGTATTAAAGTTGACAATGAATCAATTAGTCAATTGACAAAAAAATAACCGGCGACTATTTTGATAATCGATTAATGTTTAAAGTCATTTTTCTCCACTAAAACATTCCCATGTTCCAGCTTCTCGATTGTGAGAACATGCACCTTCTCTTTGTTTCATGATTTTGGATTTAATATCGCTGTTCTTTAATTGCTTGGACAAAACAAGCAATTAGTGCTGTCTTCAGCTTTAGGAAATTGTGATGGACTTTTCTTTCTGACATTTTATAGACCACACTATTAATTAATTAGTGAAAATGATTTCAGTCCCCATGTTGCCTTCTCCTTGCTGACAGGAAATACATTTAAATGGAGAAAAGCTAAATTCTTGTGCAGAATACACGTTTTATAACATAGAAACGTGTAAAACAAGTGGGATGTAAAGACCCCCCAGCTCAAAAGCATAACTTGTTTTCCATGTCCCCAAATTCAACCTGTAAAATAAACACCCCAGTCCCTGATAACTACGTCTCTGTGTTTCACTGTTTGTTTCTGTGAGCTGGGGAAGAAGAGTCGCTTCATGCGGGGCCCCGCCGGCCTCCACTGATGCTTCATAACAGACAACCGAAGAGGCCAAACAGCCCATAACAGCACGATTGTTGAAAGCAAAGACTGCTCTGGGTCTGAAACTGAGGAGCAACAAGACACAAACAGGCCATTCATCACAGCCCTGGATGTCTCTTTATTAAACTGGAAAACATTTACAATGAGTCTAACATGGGGGTGTAAAAACAGCACTGACAGTGTGAAGGCAGGGGACTGCTTAATTATCATCACATTAAGTTGTTTGTTTTAACCGTTTACCCTGTTTGACATCTCTTTGCCCCTTTATGGCTGGATGATATCGGAGTATTGGTACATATAAAGACTTTTAATAGCAATTATTTATCTACCAGTGCGTGAATAAACAGGCCTACTTGTATAAAATGATTAGTCAAAGCAATTTGTCTTTAATTGATTAATTGCTTAAGTCACTTTTCAATCAAACCAACCATTTGTCTGGTTGCAGTTTGTTCAATGTAAGAAGTTGTTTCTTTACACTCTTTGTTGGATAAAACAAAGATTTTGAAAAACTAATATGGCCATTTGAAACTTTCACATTTTTGCCAACAGACTAAGCAATTAAATCAAAATCAAAATCAATAGATGCAGAACTGGAGTTAACAGTTAAAATTGTAACAATGCAGTAGTAACCTGTTGTTTACACCAAGCACTCAATTAAAGGTGTTGACTAGAAGTATCTTAATAAAAAAAAAAGTGAAACGTCTCTTTAAGTTACATTATAATTATATATTTTAAATAAATAAATACATTTTAACGGTCATGAGAAAAGTACTTTGGTATTTTCATAGTAAAAAACGGTATTAAATTATATAATTGTACTTGATTAGTAAGAATAACTTTTTTAGGAAATTAACGTTATTGACTAAAATGTTTTAAGCATTCAACTTCTCCGCCTCACCTCCAGATAGGGCACGAGCCGACAGGAAAGGTCTCCTAGCAACCTTTTCAAGGTGAGCTCGTGGAAGACAACCACGGGAAGGCAGAAGAACAGCACGAGGAAATCCCAGAACGCCAGCCCCGCCAGGATGCAGTTCCACGCGCTCTTCAGGTAGAAGTTATGCCACACGGTGCACATGAGCGCGAGGTTCCCCACGATGCCCGTGGCGAACAGCACGAGCGCGAGCAGCATGACTGCGTACGCCCAGTAGGAGCCGTCGGTGACTGGGAACAGCGGGTTGAGGAGCCCCGACCCGCGGCCTGACGAGGAGTTGTTATCCGGCCGGGCGGAGGCGGGTGACCGCGGGGTGGTGGTGAAGTAACCGCTCGGGTCGTCGTATCTTCGCGGGGGCCCGTTACTGCTCGGTGAGTGCGGGTCTCTTTTTCTGAAATTCCCATCTTTGGCTCCCCGGGGGACTCGCTTCAGGTTGGGAACTTTCGAACTTCCAACCCGCTCAAGAGACGTCCTGTCCGGAGAGAAAGACTCCTGTGACCCCGCAGCCGGCTGTCCAGCGTCCGCCCGCTGTGTCTCCAGCGCGGACCCCGGATGAACCTCCGGGGCTGTGTGGACGTGACGGAGCTCCACGGTCCGCAGACAGAGGAGCAAAATACACAACACCGGACTCATTTTTTATTATTTTTACCGTTGAACTAAATGGTCCGTGTTATGTGTCTCTTTCACAGACATGTGCTGCAACTAATATTTTAACTCCTGGGATTTAAAAAAAGTCCATAAATCAGTTTCTCTCAGTCTCCGTCCGGTCCTGATGGAGAAGTTTTGAGTCTGCTCACTTTTACACTTGTTACTCATCAGTCAAGACACACTGAATACAACACGGAGCTTCCGGTTATACATTTCAAAATAAAGACAAACTGAACGTGACATAAAGTGAAACCTTCCCCTTTTGAGCTGGAGAGGCTACATAAATTAAGCATCAAACTTTAGATTAGTTTATATATTTACTTTCATTTTTTAAAACTAATTTGACAAAGCTTCTTTGCAGCAACACTTACAGCACAAAACATAACAAATAAATTGCCATAGTTTGTAGTTTAGTAGGTTATGCCTGTCCAAGCCCCCCAAAGTGTGCGGTAGTAAAGACAACATTAATAATACACATTGTGGTCTTTTATAATCATTACTTGTTTGTGCTTTTCTGTAAATTTGACTACATTAGGAAAAGATGAAAATAAATGAAATATAGTGAAATTCAGAGATGTCTTGGATCTGGGAGACCTTTGCTATAAAATAAACAATAAAATGTATCCAATATTATTAAAAACTCCACACAGTGAAGGGAAATCAACAGCAGCACAAATCAAACGACCTCTAAAAACTGATCATAACCTTCATGAAGGTAGGATTTGTTGCAGTTAGACTGCATTAGTTTAAGTTTGCTGGACCTGATCAATTGGATACTGAGTGTATTCTCACGATAAGCTGCTTCATATTCAAAACCCAAAAAATCTCATGTCACTTTATCCCTTTAACACCTAAACCTCAAAATGTCCGCCTGGACTTTTTTGCTTATTTTGAGCAAAAGGTCCGAAAATGTGCCTGTGAGTAAGTTCTTTTGCCAATTTTTCCAGAATACCTGGAACTTTCCATATCTGGCAGTTATTTACAATTTACTGCATCTTATAAGAGTAATAACAGTTGAAGAAAAACACAAAAACGGAATTTGATTTTAGAGTTTTAGTGAACAAAAAACATTGCAATTGTACATGAATAACAGATTGTGCATGTTAAATTTGAAAATTGAAAAGTATAAAACTCTTTACAATAAAATGTGTGAGTCTGTATCTTGCAAAACCAGGCCATAAAATGGAAACTATGTAGAGGCGTTTCTCTCCTCTGACAGTCCCTTCACATGCGAAGGCCTTGGTGGTACTGCCAGTGACAGTTCCTGTCTGGCTGCACACACAGGCCCACATCACAGTCCCCACACTTCCAGGCAGTGCTCCTCTTGCAGAGTTTGCAGCGCCGTCGCCCCATGCTGGCTCTCTGAGCTTTGATCTGTCCGCTGCTTGTGGAGACAGGTAGGTGATTATTACCTGGGGTCTTCTGAGAGACATTTCCCAAGTCAACTCCAAGGAGGTGTGCAGTGAGCTCCTCCTGGAAACGCTGACGGGTCATAGGATTGTCCTGCTGCAGGCTGGCACAGCGAGCCTTGTGGATGACAAAGGAGTTTGTCGCAGCGATGTCAACCAGATGCTGGAAAACAGTGGTGGGCCATCTCCTGGTTTTCCGGTGGACTGAATTTGTTCCAATCATCTGGTCCGAGGTGTCCACTCCCCCCATGTACTTGTTGTACTCTGTAACTGTGGTGGGTCTGGGGACAGAGATCGTTTGTTGTAGCCCATCCTGTGTCTTCTGCGAGCGCTGCACTGTGTCCCCCCCGTACACTGGGTGGATGGTGGAGCACATGGAGACTTCTCTGCTGTCCATCCACTTCACGAACAGAAGATCCCCGTCCCTGATCCACCGGATACTTCCTCGTGGGGATTTTTTGGTGAGTGCATTTTCTTGGGTGGTTGGGACACCAATTCTTCCCTGCCTGTATAAGAAGAAGATGATTACTTTATTGTCATTTCATAGTAATTGCATACACTGAAACAAAATGTATTCTCTGCATTTGACCCATCCTATATATATATATATATATATATATATATATATATATATATATATATATATATGATACACATCACTAGGAGCAGTGGGCAGCCATTGCACATTACCTGTATGTCCCACAAGCTCCGAATCCCTGCTGGCTCAGGTGTCGGAAGAGGAGGGGACTGGTGTAAAAGTTGTCTGTGTAGATAATATACCCAGACCCCAGGTAGTCTTTGTTGATTAGTCCCGCTACAACATCAAAAGAGAGCCCCTTCCCTGATGCTGTCTTGGACTTGCCCGTGTAGAGCTTGAAGTCGATGGTGTAGCCAGTTCGTGTCAGCAAGCACAAAAAACTTCAACCCCCACTTTGTTGGCTTGGCCTTCATGTATTGCTTGATGCTGAGCCTGGCCTTAGGTCCCAACCATCCTCTCGTCGACTGCAAGGTGCCGTCTTGGGTGGTAGATGGCCTTGCAGTTTATGCATATCATTTCCATGAGAGGTCTGACCCAGTGGAGGTAGTCATAATCCTCTGTGCCCTTTTTCTGAACATTTTCCTCAGTTTTCTCTGGGTCACTCATATAAAGATTAGATAAAATAGCCATGAACCGGTCTCGGGACATGATGGTGGCAGGGAATGACACATGGAAAATGGTTTGCTTACGCCAGAAGTCGCTCATCTTCGGCAGGTCCAAAACTGACATGTACAGCAACATGCCTATGAACTTCTTCATTTCTTCTGGAGTTAGTTTAGTCCAGACGAACTTTCTCCCTCTCTCCAGGTTTCTGGCTGCATTCTTGTTTGTGTTTTCACAGAGGAGTTTGAAAACTTCAGCATCAAAAAAGTGGGAAAAGATTTCACTTGGTGCTGGGTTTCCCATATCGAGAGGGGGTTGGACACCTGGGGTGCGTTTGGGTTTGAACTTCGGTGGTGGAGGGACTCCATTATCGGGCTCTGCCTCAGTCTGCCATCTTTGATGCTGTGGTGAGCGGCTTCGGTCTCTGACAGCATCACCAGATCCTCCAGCATCCCCACAGCTTCTCCCTCTGCGGCCCTGCTTGTGACCTCTGATGGACACCTCCTCATCTTCAGCTCCAGCATCCCCAAAGCTTCTCCTAGGACACAGGACACTTGACTAAGATGCGCATATTTACTTTTTTATTTATTTATTACAGGTCATTTAGCAGACTTATCCAGAGCGATTTACAGTGAACTAACTATACATGAGGAACGACAAGGGATGAGGAACAACGAGCGATGAGGAACAGCGAGCGATGAGGAATAGCGAGCGATGAGGAACAGCGAGGGATGAGGAACAGCGAGGGATGAGGAACGGCGAGGGATGCGGAAGCACGCACGCCGGACAAGGGATGTGGAACGACGAAGGACGACGAGGGATGAGGAATGACGAGGGATGAGGACGCACGCACGCCGGACAAGGGATGAGGAACGACCAGGGATGAGGAACGACGAGGGATGAGGGAAGGCGAGGGATGAGGAAAGACGAGGGATGAGGACGCACGCACGCCGGACAAGGGATGAGGAAATACCAGGGATGAGGGACGACCAGGGATGAGGGACGGCGAGGGATGAGGACGCACACACGGCGGACAAGGGATGAGGAACGACGAGGGATGAGGAACCACGAGGGATGAGGACGCACGCACGCCGGACAAGGGACGGCGAGGGATGAGGACGCATGCACGCCGGACAAGGGATGAGGAACGTCCAGGGATGAGGAACGACGAGGGATGGCGAGGGATGAGGACGCACGCACGCCGGACAAGGGATGAGGAACGACGAGGGATGAGGAACGACGAGGGATGAAGAACGACGAGGGATGAGGGACGACGAGGGATAAGGGACGACGAGGGATGAGGACGCACGCACGGCGGACAAGGGATGAGGAACGACGAGGGATGAAGAACGACGAGGGATGAGGAACGACGAGGGATGAGGACGCACGCACGCCGGACAAGGGATGAGGGTAGACAAGGGATGAGGGACGGCGAGGGATCAGGAACGACGAGGGATGAGGACGCACGCACGCCGGACAAGGGATGAGGGTAGACGAGGGATGAGGGACGACGAGGGATCAGGAACGACGAGGGACGGCGAGGGATGAGGACGCACACACGCCGGACAAGGAACGACGAGGGATGAGGAACGACGAGGGATGAGGGACGACGAGGGATGAGGACGCACGCACGCACCCCGGACAAGGCATGATGAGGGATGATAATAATAAATAAATTGATAACTAATAAATAAAATACATAAATCTTATAAACATGTCTGTACAAGTAATACATACTTTAAATAAACATGTATTTCCTGAATGTATATCCCTTATGTGTTTACATTTACATTATATGAGTGGGGGCTGGGTGGCTGAGAGCTGTTAAAGCAGGGGTGGGCCACATGAGAAGCCCGAGCTGTGTTGGAGGCCGAATCAACAATACATTTAACTTAACTCTGCTCAATATTCATTTCCTCCCATTGTAAAAAGCAGTACATTATATATTTTGATGAGCTGCGACTGGTCATCAAAAGAATAAGGATATTCTCTTCCAGTAAATATATGAACTTGTGGAGTGGGTCGAATAGTAAAATACTCCTAAAGTAATAAACAGTAAAAACAATCATTACATCAGTATTTTATTTTTAACATGTTCATCTTCACAAACCAATACTGAAAAGGTGTTTTTACAGGATGTAAAGATAAGCAATGAATCTACTTTATACACAAAGCAATAAGTGCTTTTGCATGTTTTTCAGTTCTTTACTTGCTCAGTGAGAAACATCCCGTCTGTCTTGGACTTGAACAAGTGCACTGAGATCTGGTTGAATGTCTGAGGTGGATATGTGCAGGTCAGCTGACAGCTGATCATCAGTGATAGAGGATCTGGATCTGGATGTGTTGAACTTCATCACTGAGTGTCTGTTCACATATGTAGGTCGATCCAAAGAGGACCAGAATCTTCTGAGCATGTCTCCTCATGTGTGGAAAGTTCTCCTCTTTCAGGGAAGAGTAAAACTCAGGCAGTGAGACTGACCTAAAGTGCTCTGACAGAAGTGTAGTCAGACTGCAGGTCAATGAGCTGAACATCACTGGGTGCATCCTCCACTTTGCATGTAAATGTGGAAAAATCATGTGCATTTCATTCTCAACTGTTTTAAAGTCTTGATATCACCTCAAACTCACCATGCAGCTTCTAACATGGACCTGTGGAGGTGATCAGCTGATGGTGTGGCTTCCTTCAGTGTTGGCACCACAAACTAAGCACACGGCTTTACCTTTCACTTCTGTAAATACATACTTAGCAGTTCATGTCTTCTTGAAAACGTTCTGTATCAATCTTTCTTATTTTGGCGTGAGCGGCACATTTTGAGGGCCAGCATCACTTGTAGCTGTTCACGCGCGCGGCGCGCGTACGTAAATAAAGAAAAACAGCACTTTCCAAAATAATAGCAACACAGTTAGAAAGTTATTTACACCATGCACGCAATACAATGGTGTTGCTTTTATTTTGAAAAGGGTGCTGTTAAAAAAATATATATACTTTTTCATAGGTTATAATTTGCGATTGTCCTCACGCGGGCCGGACAGGGCCGGATGTGGCCCGCGGGCCGTACAATGCCCAGGTCTGAGTTAAGGTATGGACGGAGTCCAAATTCCAATGCTATGCTACAGGGACAGTCCCCCTGGAGCAACTCAGGGTTGCCTTGCTCAGGGGCACAATGGTGGCAGCCCTGATGTTGATCTCACATCTTTCCAGTGCTCTGTTTGGAAGGCGTACCACTAGACCACCCCCACCCCATTACCCATAGAAAGTACACATTTACAGACTTGGTACACTGTTCTAAAAAAGTCACCTCGCAATACAGGTGTCGATTTACATACCGTCTTGCTGACATTTTTATTCAATCCGCAGTTCTCCGCTCTGCTGTTTGCGTTTCTCCACGTGTGTGTGTGTGTGTGTGTATGTGTGTGTGTATTTACTGGGAACGGAAAGGGCTGCATCTCCGGCATCCAGGAGAGCCGCAAGTGAAGTTACCGTACTGACACCATGTTGTCTGTAAGGCGCAACGTCTCAGCTTTCAGAAACCGTTGGAGGTTTTCAGATAGCGCAAACCGTGACGTAATTACGGTAATCCAAAGTGCGCTTGCGCAACGTTTAAAGGGATCACAGCACAAAGGGACGCTGAAGCTTCTCATCAAATCAACTGCCATGAACAGATACATGAATGAAACATTAATAGTTTGGCCAAATATATGGAAAAATTACTAAATATAATATATATTAAAAATGTATACAAATATATATATATATATATATATATATATATATATATATATATATATATATATATATATTAAAAGAAAATATATATAAAATTAATGGATTAAGAAAATGCAGCCCAAGACAACAGTTAAAGATACAATAAAGTGGAATACATTTTTTTTTAATTTATTTTATTGTTAATGCACTTTCTTTATGCATTAGACAATTTTATAGATTTATTTTCTTGGAACAGGTTTGGTCCTCTGAAGCTGTGATGGGCTGCTTCTGTCGATTGTCCACAAGTTAATGTGCAGCAGTTAACTAACCAGAAAAACAAACCAGATGGACCAACAGGAAGTTCTGACAGTATTTACCAAATTGAAAAAATACATCTGATACTCTGATGATCTTGAACTTTCACTTGATGTCTGTGTCTTCAGCTGCCATTTGGTGTCCCTCCTGCTGACTGTTAAGATCAGTCTGGGGCACAAAACGGCACCAAAAGGAGAGAAATAATTCTTAAATCCAGACCAGTGAGTGCAAACAGAGACTTCTCCTCCCACAATCCTCAGCTCTTCAGGGAGGACTTCAGCTTCCTCCGGGCGTCCTTGTGTTTCTTGCGATACTCCTGTGGAAACAGACAGGAAAGTAGAAATATCTTTACTAAAGTTTGATATTAGTTTGGTGTTAATTCTGTCAAACTCATACAAATCTTTGGGTTTTGGACTGACAAAACAAAAAGACATTTAGAGACATCACATTGGACCTAAAGAAACTGGGATGGACATTTTATAGACCAGAAAATCACCAATGTGTGACAGAATCAACTCTTTAATAGTCTTGTGTAATAAAACAACTGTACACATAAGTTACTAAGTAAAAAATTAGATTTAGTGTCACGTTTGATAATGCTGCTGTGATAAGTTCATGTAAACCGACGTGTACCTGTCTGAGCTCGGTCCTCCTCTCCTCCCACTGCTCCTTCTGCTCCTCCAGGTTAGAGGACTGAAAGAACAACCTGGGACCCTCTGATGGAGCAATAACACACACAGTAAGCCCCCTCAACTTTAAAGAAACAGTACAACAAACAATAAATGCTATTGTTCTCAGTTATGTTGTGCAAACATTTGAGCAGCACCGGTGGGATCAAAACATCTACCTGTCAGTCTGCTGTCTTCAGGGTGGAAGAAGAATATCTCGGTCTTTTTGGGAGTCTCCTCGCTGCGAACAGAAACATACACACATTCAGACATTCTGACGCTTTAAAGACACAGACGGAGCTACTGGTTAACAGCATATAATCTTAATTGTTCTCACTCTGTTGTTTTTGCGGCGGCGTTGCTTTGCTCCTCCTCTTCCTCCTGCTGCTCCTGCTCGTCCTCATCCTCGTCTGAGCTGCTGTCACGGAAACGTGGGTCTTGTTGCCATGACACTTTTGCCGCCTGGATGCTCTCTATCTTGTACTCTGCAGGCAGAGATATACGAAACATTAGGAAAACAAATCTCGCCTCCGACAGTCTGAGATAAACATCTGAGATATGACTCACCCGTCTCTCCACTTCCTGTTTCTGTGTCGTCTCCAAAGAAGGAGAATTTAAATCCAGACGCCTCCTCTTTCTCTGCGCCGGGATCAGCGGAGAGGGGAGATGACTGCAGGGTCGGCTGTTCCTCCTTCCCTCCTTCCTCCTCCTTTTCTTCCTCCTCTTGGTCCCAGTTCTCCTTCTCATCTTCCACAGCGACATCGTCCTCCTTCGTCTGACCAAACACGGCCTTCATGTCGCCGGAGACGTCGTAGTAAATCTCCTTAGAAACCTCGGGGAGCTTCTGAGCCTCCTCCCTCTTCTTCCTTCTGGCCGACTTGCTGTGAAGACAAGATCACATGACGGTTTTCCTGGAGGACAGGTAGAGCTGCTGCAGGAAGTTAGCGTCACCCTCGTTCCCTCGACAAAAAGCCAAATGGGATTTTACATTGGATTTTGGGTTATTGCTGAAAATAAGCTCTGGTGGCAGACAACAGTTTATGATACTTAGCAAGATCATCTCCACATATGAACCACTTTCATGATCTTAGCGTGTTCTTAGTTTCTGTGTTCGTACCTCTCCTTCTTGGTTTCGTCCGTTTTGGTCTCAAACGCAGCGTGCTCCTCTCGGCTGGGGTCGTAATGCAGCGCTGAGACGTCTCTGCAAACACACACATTTGATTCTTTATTCATTTCCTGTTGGATATAAAATGTTCTTCTGCAGCTGCCCAGACTCTGAGCGTGTGAGTGTGTCTGACCTGAAGGTCTTGGTCTTGCCGGCCGTCTTGCTGCTGCTGGTTTGTTGGCTGCCGCCGAGGACGCTCTGCAGGATGGACAGGCTCTTCTTCCTCTCCTCCTCCAGAGCCTCCTCTTCCTCAGTCCCGATGTTCTTTTTCTCTGAATCACAAACATTCGCTTTATTCACCAGGAAGTGATGCTCACAGGTTTCACTTCAGAGCAAGAATTTACAAACATCCAGAAGGACGAAACACAGCCAACAGAACCTCACAGAGAGAGAAATGCATCTGCTATTAGCAGAATGAACAAACTTCTGTGTCACTGTCAAGGAAACGTCATCATTTCTTCATCACTATCTTGGTCTGCTTCTACAGACTATGACCTGAGTGCACCCCCACCCCACCCACTGCCTCACCTGACTCCTCCTCTTTGTCCTCGTCCTCGTCCAGGAAGCGAGAGTCCATTCCGGAAACGCTCGTCTCTCCCGAAGCGAGACTGCAGCTCCATCAGCTGTACAACACACACACACACACACACACACACACACACACACACATTATTATTTGCATTTGAATGTAATTTATACATATATACTTGAATATGAAGAAACCGTATGATCACTGTGTGAACTCCTTTGCTCACCTTGTGTCCTGATCGACCTTCAAACTCAGGCCTGACGTCAAACCTGCTGCCATCCTTCTCTTCATCAGCATCCTCCTCATCCTCGCTGCCGCCAAACAGCTGAGGGCCCGACGGCTTCGCACGCACCTTGGTGAATAATAAAGAATAAATAAATACAAGCATCTACATAAATTCACAGGTACATTCTAAACTGAACACCATCCGTAACTCTTCAGCTCACCTTTTCTTTTGTTGCGTCGTCCTCGTCACCTGCGGCCTCCGATTGGCTGTCCTGTAACAGCGTCTTCTTTGGCGTCGTGACCTCTGAGGTCGTCTGCAGCTCATCTGCATCTTCATCCTCATCAGAGCCAAAGACGATGTGTTTCCCTGCTCCTGCTGCTGGAGCATCCTGATGGAGACAAACACAGCGAGTTAAACACGACTGCTGCTGTAATGGTCATTGTTTAGCGACGCTCTGATGACGCCCACCAGGCCGGGCTGAGAGAGAGCAGAATATAATGCTGCAATTGAGATTAGTCAGATTTTGTACTGAAGATCTGTGTGTGTGTGTGTGTGTGTGTGTGTGTGTGTGTGTGTGTGTGTGTGTGTGTGTGTGGAGATCATTTATCTGTATGTTGCACATCAGGATGTGAAAACAAACATCGCTTTGGGACAATACATGTAAACGTAAATCTTAACATCATAAAGTTCTAACTAAAACTAATGTGATCTTCACACGTTCACCCACCAGGTTGGCGAGAGCTCCCTGGATGAGCTTCTTGTGTTCTTCCGTCTCTTTCTGCCTCTGCTGGACGGCAGCCAGCCTCCTCATGTTGGCCTTCCTCTGCCGCTCCTCTTCCTCCTTAGCTCCTAACAGCACTCGAGGATGAGCCTGCTTTTTTTCTTCCTCCTTCTCCTCCTCCTCCTCGCTGGAGGAGGAGGACTCACTGTGAGGATCAGGGGGAGGCGCTGCTTTCACAGCATCTTTAGCAGAAATGATCTCTTGTTCGTCCTCGTCTTCCTCAGCGGAGGAGCTGGAGGATGAAGATGAAGCTGCAGCTGTACGATCAGACTGATTGACCTTCATCTTCTCTTCCTCCTCATCACTGCTAGAGGAGGAATCTGTCTCAACTTTCTTAGTCATGTTCTTCACCACCTTCACCTTTTTCTCCTGCTCTTTTTCTTCCTCCTCCTCTTCCTCACTGCTCTCTGAAGACGTCTCTGTTTCTGTGTGTTTCTGTCTGCTGATTTTGCTGCCTGTTGCTCTGTGGTCCAACTTCAGTTTTTTAACCTCACCTCCCTCCTCCTCCTCCTCCTCTTCCTCCACTTTCTGTCTCCCTTCTGTTCCCGACTTCTCGTTCAGCGCCCTCGACCCCATGAAGGCCGGCAGCGGCGTGGACTCAACTGCTTTTCTTTTCTTTTTCTTCTTCTTCTTCTTCTTCTGCTGCTCGTCCTCGCTGCTGTCCTCCCCCATGATGGAGGCGAGGATCTCTTCCGGCGTGGTGCCTTTCTTGGGAGTAGGTCGTTCTGCCGTCCCGGCTGTGAGCTTAGTGTCTTGTTCAGCGGAGGCATCCTGGGATTCTTCAGCTAGCCTCTGTAGATCAGTCAGGGAGATCTCCAGACGGGTGACGTTAGAAAACATGGCTTCATAATCAGAATCTGAACTGTAATCAGCTGATTCTAACTCCTCCTCTTCATCATCATCCTCCTCATCACTATCAGATTCTGAGGAGGAGGAGGAGGGTCTTACGACAGGGAGGACTTTCATCTTCTTACTTTGGTTCTGAGAACTCGGTTTACCAGACTTCCCTCTCTGCTGTGTGCAGGACGGTTTCATGGAGGCGACGTCTTCTTCAGCATCTGTAGAATCATCCTCTTCAGCTTTACTTTTCTTCTTCGTCTTCGTCTTCCTCTTCTTGTCTGCGATGTTGATGCTTCCTGCAGCGGGCAGAGTCTGTCTCTCCTGCGATGGAGGAGGAGGAGGAGGTTTCCTGGAGGCCAAGAGCTCATCTGTGTCTGCAGAGTCGCAGTCCTCCTCCTCTTCGTCATCAGGTCCTCCTGCAAACCCAAAGAAAACATATTATTAAACATAAAAAGAGCTTTTGATTGATTTAAATCAAATATAATAATCAAAATATCTGCAGTCTCGTCTCGTCATTGGATACATCCTGAGCTTCACGAGCAGCACTTTTACAAACCTTCCTAGAACCAAGAGTTGGTCCTTAATTACGATCTTAAGTGATTATTATAACAATGTGTTTTATATTGTCAACTTTCCACTTTCATCTCAGAGAATATCCAGTTTTCTTCTTTACGACTTTTATCATGTGGTTTATTCTTTAATAAACAAATATAGAATATTTATTTAAATTGTTTAAGTTTCTGCCGAGAAATATTGGCATCAGATTTTTATGAAGCTTCTTGATACAGAAATGCTGATAAGAAAATAAATAATAATAATAATTCATGTTCGAAAGACGTCAGTGACCTTTCTGCTGCCGACGAGCACGCCCCGACGTCACTAAGAAATCGAGTCCGACCACTTCCAGCTTATCCTCGTCCTCTTCCTGCTGCAGTGCATCATGGGAGGTGGTCTGGACCGACACCATTCTGCGGATTTCATCGTCTGAATCGATATCACCGAGAGTCAGAGGGGGCCCCCTGCTTGGAGCCGGTCTGTGGAGGGCTGGTGGTCCGTGTCCGTTGGTGAACTGAGGAGTCTCGGTGGGAACGACAGAGTCGACCGTCTGTTTAGATCTAAGAGGAAAACAACGAGCAGGACATGAGCAGAACAACACCGTGTGTGGATTTAATACTTAAAGACATCAAATATCCATTATTGTTCTTTGCCAAACTTCACATTATAAACACACAACGAACAACAGAACAAGTGGAACATTTAGTTCCGACAGAACACATCACATTGTTACCTGGCGCTGCCCTCGGCATGCTGGGAGTTCACCGCGTCGGCCCGACTCTTCTTGCGTCTCGGGGGCTCGTATGGAGGAAACTCTCCGCGCCTCTTCTTGCTGATGTCATCGTCCCCTCCCTGTACCTCCCAGGTGAGCTGGCTGACAGGTGTGGGCTGGTCTGTGGAGGGCTGGTCTGCGGTGGACCGGTCCAGCTTGCGGATGTTGTGGCTGTATTTGGACGGGTCGTACTTCAGGGTTCGAGATCTGCTGCCTTTCTGACACTTGAGCTGCAGCACGGGGAGGACTCGTCCAAACTTACTGACCACCCAGTCCTGAAGCCAGAGCACAAATGGAAACAGTCAACACCTTCTTCCTCACAAGTCATGCTGTGCATCACACAAAAGACGAGTACCGTTATTTCTACCGTGGTGAAGACAGGACGAGTCTTTTCTACTGATCAACCTAGTGCTGTAGACATGTACATTAAACTGAAGTCATCCTGTTGTTGGCTGCAGGCATTATTTCCCCCTCCTGTATTAGTGACCAGCCTTTATTGTTTGAAGCAGTAGTAGACTCGACCTCGTGTCCGGGTACTTCGGTCCCCGGCACCGCAGCCTTCATGGTGAAGTTCTCCACGCCGGCTTTGCTCAGGGAGTCCAGCATCTTCTGTCTCTTGTCCTCAGCTGCAGGCTGCTGGAGCTGCTGCTCTGCTGCCGTCTGCCGCTCCTCAGCCAGTCTAAAGACACAAACACCACAAACTCACCACCAAGGAAGGTGTGTGTGTGTGTGTGTGTGTGTGTGTGTGTGTGTGTGTGTTCTGACTACATGTGTTTGATATTCTGATACACCAGCTCCCCTATTTGTATTGTTTATGTTTAGTAAATCTGCAGCTATCTTCATATTCCATGAATCGTTTGAGTGATTTGTTAAGCAGAAATATCAACTGTTCTCTGGATGCATCTCGTCTTATTTGAGGATTTACTGCTTTTTTTGGGTTTTATATCATTGCAAACAAATAAATATATTTGGGTTTTGGACGGTTGGTCGAATGAAAAACCAGACATTTGAAAACGTCCCCGTGGACTCAGAGGAGACTGCCGTCAGTTTCTCACATAAATCTATTTTTTCATGATGATGTGAACACGACTGTACCTGTCCAGGAAACTCTCCTTGGCCGTTTCAATCTGCAGAGTTCCTCCTTTCCACTTGGATTTGTTCAGCACCGTCAAACCTGCAGAGCAAACACACTGATCTCATACCGATGACACAACACAAGCTCTGATGTCAGTTATGCTCAACACAAGGTAACAGACACGAACACAAAACAAATCATCAGGTTTGAATAATTTTCCAGATTCAGTTTCGTTTCAAGATACTGAAAAGTGATTTATGAAACGTGTTCTGTCTCCACACCGACGGTATTTTCTCCTGTTTAAAGTAAAACAAGACTTGAAGGCTGGATGACAATAAATGACATGTTCACTTACATTTCTTCAGGTCTGCGTCTGAAATGTTGATGTTAATGTAGCTGAAGGTTTTGTAAGGAACACCTGCAACAAGGGTCAGAACATTCAGGTCACTGAGGAATACCAGAATAAAAACAATATATAAAACTATATAGGATTCATAGCAACAAACAATAATACAAACGATAGATACGAATGCTTATAAAAAGGATGATAATGGCCATTTTTATTATCTAATTAACTACAAAACACATGGTTTTACAACTAAAGTATCAACTATGAGAGCTTCCTTAAATGCAACAAAGGGATATTTTATGGAATCTCACAGAGAAATGGCTCAAATGATTCAAAGATATTAGAATATGTAAAAACATGAAATACAGCATATAAATAAACAGAATAAAATGGAATTTAAGAATATCTTGGCTGTCTGAGTACTGGATTCCTCACCCTCGTCGTCCCTTCTGGTCCGGAGCTCCACATCCTCCACATCTCCAAACTTTCCAAATCGATCCTTCAGATCCTTCTGGGTGATCGTGTGGCTCAACCCGCCGATGTAGAGCCGCTTCATCTCTCCGTATGCACCAACACTGTCACTGCATGGACACAAATATTTCACATTTCTTGGTCAATAATTAGCACATTCCATCCTCTTCACTTTGGCCATTACATGTTAAAAAAGCATGTTGAGATGAAAAGTGAAAACCTACCACCCTTTAACATAGATGTTTTTGATGAGGTTGTTTTATTGTTTTAATTGCTTGCTGTATGCTTTGTTTTATGTACTCATTTACTTGTAAAGTAAAGTGTATTGGGACCATGCTGCATGGTGAGTCTACACTTTATATAAAAAAATGATTGAACATGTGCAGCAGTTACAGTGGGCAGTGCAAGTATAAGTATAGCATATACAGTGCATGTGTAAGTACAAGTAATGCTAACAGTAAGACAATATACACAGAATAAACATCTAGAGGTATGACATGAATGACAGGACAGTTTATACACTATAGATCCAATATGTACAGTATAGACAGTGATATAACGTTAATACTCAGTATTATACACATATAAGACAGTATATACAGTTTTTATCTATTATTTTTAATGTGTAGGTATGCGACACTAGTGTATACAGTGCATGTAAAGTGCAAATTGCAAGTGAGTGTGAGCCAGCAGCCAGTGAGGCAGAGACAGTCCGAGTGAAAACATGTTACTGAATCTGTGGAGGAACTAAAACAGCGGCACACAGAGTCTAAATAAACAACTACCTCTAAATAAATTAACTTACAACTGAGATGACAGCGTTATCACGCACAAACTACCGATTTAATTTATATCGACAGAAAAACCAACAAATGTTTACCTCACATGTATCCAGCTGGTGTTACTGTTAATTCTGTCCGGAGCTGCACTCCTGCCGACTTTCCCTTCCGTACTTGTTTTCTTCCGCAGAACCGAAACGTTCCGATGTGTAAAATTCAACAACAGCTTTGGAAAAAACACAAATAAAGGCAGAAAGTGATGCCGGTAAATTCATTTATGAAATTGTTTCATTCTCACGGTATAGTCAATGAAACAAATATAAATTCTCTTGATTAATTAGCTCAAAACAGTTGTAATATCTATGGATTACCAACAGCTGTTACATATACGGTTTTCAATGTAGAGGGGTCTCATACAATTACCAACTCGGAGAGGTTTTTCCTTAATGCATATTAACAATAATACAACGCTTATATGTACATTAAAAACTCATATCTATAAACATGTGCGGTATTTGTATCCAAAGAGAGGCAGTCCTGTTTGACCCTTTCTCCCAGACACAGTTTCTCCCCCTCCGACACATGAAAAGTGGTAGAGTCCAGAGGGCGCGAGGCTCCAAACTGTTTTGGTTATCAGAGTGAAGAACTGAGGAAAAGAGAGTTTAATACACTTTAAACTAACTTTAATTTGATTAGTTGATCATTATAACGGAGACGAATACGGTAAGTTAACTTTACATGACAGTCTCACTTCATCTCAGGTCTCTTGTTGTGCTAAAGTCATCGGTTTAGCTAGCTAACATTAGATTTGACTGACGTTACTGCTGTGAATCGTATTTATTTAATGATTTGTTAGCGAGGCTTAATAATGCATTCATACTTAACGTTAAACACAATGGAACAACGGCTTCTCTGTTTTTAATTTCAACCTATTTATTAGAGCAGTGGTGAAATGTAACGTTAAATAAACTACGTTACATTTACTCAAGTAACTTTACTGGACAATATTGAGGCAACGTTACTTGAACGTTACATGAGTGGTTCAATGTTATGCTACTTTATACTTCCCTACATTTATATACCGGTATGTTATTACATTAAATAAATATACATTACTTACTGTTTTACAAACTGTGTATATGTAGTTATAACTAATATCAAATCTATATATAATATAATGTGTATAAATAAATAAAGCATTGTTGGAGGGAGCCTGGGATCCACGATTTATTTTACTTTTTACTCCACTACATTTATTTTACAGCTTTAGTTACTTCGCATATTCTGATTATTAATACAAAAATCGAAATAAACTCATACATTATGATATATTGTTAAAAGATTAAGTAATTACTTATATATAAAGTAAAATGAGCTCCACCTTTTAACAGCTGCAACATTTATGACACTTAAACGCTAATGCATCATCACTTATCCTCTCATCTCCTCTATATAGTATTATAATAATAATAATAATAATAATAATAATAATAATAATAATAGTATTATTGACACTATTTTATGACAGTTGTCTTATTAGCATTTTTATGTTATTTGTATTGTATTTATTGGTGTAACTAACAGTGTTGCCATCTTCACCCAATGAAACTTCCCAAACAATATTGATTGAGTCATTCTGTGTTTGTCCTTCAGGATGATGGAGAAGATGAGCGAGGAGAACATTGAGGAGGTGAAGGTGCTGGAGGCTCAGATCGAACATCTCCAGGCTGAAGTTGCAGCCTTGCAGCGCCAACAGCAGGACAACCACAAGGTCATCACCTTCAACTTCAGAGGACAAATGCAGCATGCCGTGTGAGTTTCATTTTCATTCTAAATGTTTAAATCTCTCTGACAGTCTCTTTTCAAACTGTTGTATTTTCCTACATAATACTGTACATTTTCAAATGTAGTTTTCCCAGTTGAACTTACTATTAAACATACCCAGGTGGTGCAGAGGCATTTAGTTGAGTAGAAAATGGTAAAAAAAACTGTTAAATTAAGACAAATGTCTGTTGTCTGTCTCCACAGGTCGTATATGTGTGGACAGAGACAAGGAGGAGGGAAAGAGGAGGTGCTGTCAAAGCTGAAGGAGGAGGTGGAGGAGCTGGAGGAGGATCTGAAGCAGCAGACACAAATGAATGGCATCAGTCTGACCCGCTGCACCACAAAGACTCTGCAAAGCAGTAAGAGCACAGTACTGTGCATCCACAGCTTTCACTGTTGTAGCCATAATTCTATATGTACACTATTATTTCCATAATTTACCCATCGCGTTACTACAGTTTAGTACCTTCTTCTTCTTCTTCTTCTTCTTCTTCTTCTTCTTCTTCTTCTTCTTCTTCTTCTTCTTCTTCTTCTTCTTCTAGGTGACAGAAAGCAGGTCCAGCAGTTCTGTGTGTCGGGTCACTGCACTGAACTGGTCTTCCAGGTGGAGTTCCAGCTCTCTGAGGTCAAGGTGAGTCATTTCATTGTTCAAATAATGAAGAGACAAAGAGACAGAAACCGGTTCTCAGTATATTATCAATTCCTCTCCCTAAAAAGCATCTAAATCTTTTACACTTGTTGTTACATGTTATGTCTTGGACATTATCTTATAACAGATATCAGTAGATGTACCAGGTCATCAAACTACTCCAGCCAAAAGCTCAGTCTCATTAAAAATGTCCCACAGTATTAATAAAAACTGTAGATTACACGGCTGTATGAAAGAGCTCTGCACCAGATTTCAGAGACTATTGTTTAGACCTGTGTAAATAAAAAGACATTAAAGCATTTGCACACTTGTGTCCTTTGCTTACGCACTATTTATTGGCTTATGGTCAGACAAAGATCAGCACAATTTGTGTTCCAGTGGTAGGTATGGAAGTCTGTGGATTTGCACTAAACTACTTCTCAGACAGTCGAAAGCCTAACACGGTAACACGCCTTATCCGACCACCAGAGGGCGACAGAGGGCTATGTGCAGGCGTTCACTAATGAGGCATAAAGTGCATTTTGCAGATTTCCACAGCTCCTCAGACCTCAGCAGCTGCCAGACATGCAAAAAAACAAAATCACTGTCAGGTCTTAAACATCAAATCTGCCTGAGAGGAAGAAACCGTGTCAGGTGGTATTTGGTGAAGTCAATAACATAAAGGGCTTCTCTTCCAAACAAAAGCACTCTTTTAAAAGTGTTTGGCTTTTTATGGTCACTCCCACTAAGTGAAAATTCAGATTAAAGAACTGTCTCTACATTTTACATGTCCCCTTTTATTGTTCATGCACAAGAAATTAACAAAAACATTTCCTCCAGGTGGGTATCCTTTGACGTATGATGCTCAGATTACAGTAACGATGCCAAAACGATCATTTGATCCTTCCCTTGATGCCAAATCTCAGTACGGACAGCTTTTGATATGCAGACACATTTAGATCTTTACATAAACAGTATTGAGTTTCAACATTAGCTTTTACTTTATATGTAAAGTCAAGAGTAATGTTATTGTAGGGAGATTCTGTAAAGCTGCTACACGTAGGTCCAGCAGTCTTCTGGTTCTCGTTGCGACGGGATGGACGAACAGCTGGTTTCATTGACTCACTCCTCCTACCTGGCTCATGAACTAACATTACAACTACAGTTTATCTTCTGGAGTCTTCACTTGTTTTGATAAAGACATTAAATATTTGGCTGTGTAATTTAGAAACAGTCATCTTGTAAACACACACGCTCTTCTTACTCTTTATTATAGTTTTATTAAGACATATTTTTTATATTGCAACATAATTTGAGCGAGTACAACTTCCAGTTTTGTTAGTGTTGTACAGATGTTGTACTCATTAGTTATATGGCTCTACAAATATGGAGATGGATGTTGAAAGGAATAGTTCAACTTGTCTTGTGTTAAGTGCAGAGATGGATGTGGTTAGCGTAGCTTAGCATAAAGACTGGAAGAAACACCTACCAACACTAAAGGTCACTAATGAACAAATTCTATCTTGTTCCTTCACAAACAGACCACACTTTTTGATTTTAGGGGAAGTTTATAAGTGCTCCACACATCTGCATTCAACTTAAAACAATATGTAGCCAAAGGCACGCATAATAAATGACCCACAAAGACGATAAAACAATAAAAGAAGATATATCAAATATTGCACATGCCTTTAAATATCTTCTTGTGTTGTCTTTGTGTGTGATTTATTATTATCACGAGGGTTATAATGTTTTTATTGAAAGTGTTTCAGAGAGATGTTGGATGGATGTGTTCTGTGGAGCTGAACTGGTTTTACTTAGTTTATCTACAATAGGCATTGTCTCACTGCTGCCTTGGTAAATGGATTGCTTTTATGCTTTTCCAATCTTTGCGATCACTCAAAGCGCTTTACAACACATGTCGGCATTCAAAACACATTCACACACATTCATCAGCTCGTCAGTAGTGATAACCACTCACACAGCAATTTGGGGTTCAGTATCTCGCCCGAGGACACTTCGACACGCTGACTGCAGGGGCTGGGGATCGAACCGACGACCACTCCTTATTCCCGGATCATGCAAATGAATTCTGAAAACATTCTTCATTTTTAAACCGAGTAATTGATGGTGTGTTTGTCCAGCAGGACGGTGAGGCATCAGAGAGGACGATCAGTGATCTGAACGTAGTGATGGACGCCAGCGACCTGCAGACCTTCAGCGGTTTCCTCTCGGGGTAAGAAGTAAAACACTGCAGGTTGAAGTCCTTCCACGTCATCTCCAATGATCCTTCTGTCTGAGCTGCTGCATTTATCTGGAATGAATCTGGTATTAAATACTTGTTATAATCAACATTAGTCAATCAAAGGAATTGTGTTAAAATGCATCTCTAGTCTATTTAGTAGAAGCCGTTAAGCTGCGTCCTCGACCTCCAGTAGAAACTGAAGGTATGCTCACATGTGAGTGCGTCCGTCCAACACCTCTTCAGATGAACTACATTGCCGATCCACCTTGTGCTGGAAATTCAACGTGAATCTGCCAGTGAGAGTAAATAATGAAGTTACAACCTTCGATGGTTTATTAAACAATTGTCAAAAGATGAGATTTCAAACTATTTAATCTGAAATGGAGTTCAGTAGAAACAACATATAAGGCACTATCTCCACTGAAACCTTCTTCACAGTCAAAATATCAGAGTAGGAGGCATTCTCACAGACGTGAAGATGAAGTATGTATAGGGTCGAGTAAACTCTGTTTCACAGACGGAGAACAAATAACAAAGAAGTCAAGTTATCATGGAAAGTACTGCTCGGCCTCACGGTGGAAACATTCAAACTCCAGCCTTACATACAAACAGTTAAATGAGACTTAATATGATAAACTGCTAAAACAGACCTCACTGATGCTCTGATGGCTAATTGGGAGCAAATCCCTGGTCCCAAGGTCTGCAGCCAGAAGTCAGATTAATACAGCAACACATTAATGCCCACGCTTTTGGAATCAACCATCTCATATGGCACCGTGTCCACATACTGTTGTGTATTTAGTCTGTTAAACTGAAGTTCATCCAATTAGATGCAGGCATCAGATTGGAGTTGATTTAATGGAGTGTTTGGACTGAAACCTGGCGGCCTGTGTCAGGATGAAGCTGTCTGTTTAGTAGAAGAAGAAGATGTCGAACTGCAAACGGCTGTGGTCCAGCTGAACTCCCTCAGTTACACATCCACTTGTTCTCGCTCCGTCTGCTCTTTACTTACAAACAATAAGCCTCACGGCAGAGCTGAACTGTAACTCATTATATTCAGAACGGCTGCATCCCATTTACTGGCACACCTACCGGTAAATGGAGCACAGCCATGATTAATATTACACACCTGTTCTTCTCCTGCTGTGAATGTTACAAATATCTGGACTCAGTCTGGTCCGTTGAGCTTCAGTCACTATTTATCTTCTACGACAGACCTGGGCATGGTACGGCCCGCGGGCTACAAGTGATGCTGGCGCTCAAAATGTGCGCTCACGCCAAAATAAGAAAGATTGATACAGAACGTTTTCAAGAGGACATGGACTGCTAAGTATTTATTTACAGAAGTCAAAGGTAAAGTGTGCTTAGTTTGTGGTGCGCAGGTCGCTGTGTTCAAGGATTACAATTTGAGTCGCGTTCAAGAACGTGTCTGATGAAGAGCGGGAAAAGGAGTCGGTGCTTTGCTAGCTGCAAAACCAACAAGCACTTTTTACAAAACATTAAGTTCAAAAAATTAACCATGTTGTTGATGTTGTAACTAAAATAGTTAACTTCATCAGGGCAAGAGCATTGAATCAGACAGTTTGTTGCACTTTTGGAGGTAAATGAGACTGAACATCGTGACGTAGGCTACCACGCCGCTGTCAGGTGGCTCAGCCTGGACAAAGAGTGTCTGAGAGAAGAGAGTCAAGACTTCTGTGTGAAGAAAGGAAAAGACGTCCCACAGCTTTCAGATGCAGACTGGATGGCAGACCTTGGTTTTGCTTGTAGATGTGACTGCACTAATGAATTAACTAAATGTCAAACTGCAATGCAAGGGCCTTTTTGTGCATGAAATGTACAGCGCAGTGAAGGCTTTCATGAGAAAGTTGCAGCTTCTCAAGCCAAATGGAGGACAACATTCTCACCCACTTGCCAACACTGAAGGAAGCCACACCATCAGCTGATCACCTCCACAGGTCCATGTTAGAAGCTGCATGGTGAGTTTGAGGTGATATCAAGACTTTAAAACAGTTTAGAATGAAATGCACATGATTTTTCCACATTTACATGCAAAGTGGATGATGCACCCAGTGATGTTCAGCTCATTGACCTGCAGTCTGACACACTTCTGTCAGAGCACTTTAGGTCAGTCTCACTGCCTGAGTTTTACTCTTCCCTGAAAGAGGAGAACTTTCCACACATGAGGAGACATGCTCAGAAGATTATGGTCCTCTTTGGATCGACCTACATATGTGAACAGACACTCAGTGATGAAGTTCAACACATCCAGATCCAGATCCTCTATCACTGATGATCAGCTGTCAGCTGACCTGCACATATCCACCTCAGACATTCAACCAGATCTCAGTGCACTTGTTCAAGCTCAAGACAGACTGGACTTTTCTCACTGAGCAAGTAAAGAACTGAAAAACATGCAAAAGCACTTATTGCTTTGTGTATAAAGTAGATTCATTGCTTATCTTTACATCCTGTAAAAACACCTTTTCAGTATTGGTTTGTGAAGATGAACATGTTAAAAATAAAATACTGATGTAATGATTGTTTTTACTGTTTATTACTTTAGGAGTATTTTACTATTCGACCCACTCCACAAGTTCATATATTTACTGGAAGAGAATATCCTTATTCTTTTGATGACCAGTCGCAGCTCATCAAAATATATAATGTACTGCTTTTTACAATGGGAGGAAATTAATATTGAGCAGAGTTAAGTTAAATGTATTGTTGATTCGGCCTCCAACACAGCTCGGGCTTCTCATGTGGCCCACCCCTGCTCTACGAGGTGCTTTGTACACTCCAGGGAAACGTGTCTATTGTGTTTAAAGCCAGTGGATTACAAATGACATTTCAGCACCTAATCAACTTTTCTTTTTAACAGGCATGTTCACCAGCGTGGGACATACTTAACATAATCTGTCACTCTGATCTGTTTGTCCTGTTTGTCCTCAGTCTCTCTCAACTGTTGTGCTTTTTATTAACGCACTTGGAAGAAACTAGCGAGCCATGCTGAACAGATGATCAATGAGTTCAAACCATCTGAGAAGTAGACAGATTCTGGATCTTTAATATTGATATTTCATATTATACACGTCTGGATCCTTTTAAAATTGGTTCTTAATAGTGCTAGTATACATTATGATATGAGGAAATACAGGAATCTTCACTGAAATACGACAAAGTTCCTGTTTTTGGTCCTTTCTGTAGCCGAAATACTTCCATACAATTGACGTTGTGTTTCGTTTTGCAACCAAATCTCCTTTTTTCAGGGTTTTCCTCCTGTTCCTGGCACATTGTCAGGTTGTGGTTTATGACTAGCAGGTCCTGCTTTGGTTGTTTGATGAAGGATGATCGTGATTGGTGGTTTTCTGTGCACGCAGAGTCTGCTCGACACTCACTCGCAGACACTCTTTGTATCCAAGAACCCTTGAATCGGAGTGAATTATGTTACATCAGACAGACTGTTCTGGTGGATTAGTCATGGAAAATGAGAAATGGCAAGTTTTCCTTTTGTATCAAGCAGCAAAAAGGTTGTAGCATGAGGTGTTTGAGTTAATTTGCTGACGATGCACATCCTGCTATGTTACTATTTTGCATGCGCACATCGCAATGTTGATGCTGAAACGATATATCATGAAGCCGTAGTTATTAACGGGACATTTTACAGTGTGAAAATAAACTTGTCTGCTCTGTGATGGACAAACTAACTGAGACACTGTTTCTAAATGAAACATCTTGTATATCTGTGATAAGATTGAATAATATCTGCTCCTCTTCATTATGATTTAGCGAACTGGTGAGCTGAAGCATGTGGAGGTTTGTTTATGTTCCACTGCCCTCGAGGATTTCACCTGCACATTTGTTGTTATGCTTTATTAGTTTGATAGACTCAAAGTCCACTCGGTTTAAAGGCCCGGACACCAAGTTCTCAGGGCTTCAACTAAACAGCCTTCAGCAGCACTAAACCTGAAAACATAGGGAGTGCTACACCAGGTCACCTCAAGGATCGAGCAAGTAGACAAGACTGTCCAGCTTACTTTTAATGGAAGTCCTTGTAATTGGATCGCAGTCTGAAAAGCATCCGAGGTGTTCTATTTGTCTTTAACATTGCAGCTTCAAATGTTGAAGAATACGTTTTTCCTTGAATCTCCGGTGAACTCCAGTCTCAGTCACGCTGACAGTGTTCACCTCAGCATCAGGAGTTTGTGCTTTTGTTCTTGTCACATCCAAGTCAAGATCTCTTAGTTAGTGTTGTAGCTGTTTATGTGCTCAGGTGCATTTTCTCTGCCCTGATGACTACAGTCCAGAGAAGCGTCTGTTCTGTCTGTGGATCAGCACCACAGAGCAGAAGGCTGATTTGCTCGATAACTGAAGCCAAACCACATCTGGATTGTATGGTCCAGTCTGCAGAATCTGGCAAACAACAGATGGAAAAATACTGGAGATAATGATTCTGACACATTGCTGCTTTGTCCAAGTCTGAAAGAGAGAGACAGTCAGAGTTCTACAATCCAAATCAGACTGATCATCTTTGTTAAATCAAGCTGCTCTGAACTGTTAAAGAAAACACTCTGATTTTTATTGGTTATTTTTATTCAGCAGACATATGTTTCACATCTTTCCTCTTGTCTCCCTTAAGGAGTTTCTTAACTTTGTTAGTGTTCAAAGTAACATTGTGGCTTCACAGGCTGAGTCGTAAAAGCAGCAGTTAAGCTTCAGTCGTCTGTCAGTGTCACACAACATGCGTCCAGCAGCAGCACCGCTGTGCTTAAATACAAAGTCAGAATCACTTTGTGTGTAAAACTGAACAAATAAAATCAAATAAAATGTATTTATATAGCCCAATATCACAAATTATACATTTGTCTCAGTGTGCTTTACAGATACGACACCCTCTGTCCTTAGACCCTCTGTCCTTAGACCCTATGTCCTTAGACTCTCTGTTCTTAGACCCTCTGTCCTCAGACCCTCTGTCCTTAGACCCTCTGTCCTTAGAACCTCTATCTTTAGACCCTCTGTCCTTAGACCCTCGCATCGCACAAGGAAAAACTTCCTAAAAGAAACCCCATAATTAAAGGGGGAAACATGGAAGAAACCTCAGGGAGAGACTGAGGAGGGATCCCTCTCCCAGGACGGACAGACGTGCAACAGATGTCGTGTGTACAGGATAACAACATAGTACAAATACAACATGTGACAGAAATGTTGTTGAAAAAGAGAAAGTTTGGATGAATCCAGGAAAATGTCAAAAAGGCTTCTCTGTGTCCAGCAGGAACACTTTTGCATTTATGTAATTTATCTGTATTACATAAATGCATACAGATAGAGAGGGAGAAGAAGAGAGGGGAGGGAGGGGAGAGGAAGAGAAGGAGGAGAGCAGGGAGGTGTCCCCCGGCAGTCTAAGCCTATAGCAGCATAACTAGGGGCTGATCCAGGGCAAACCTGAGCCAGCCCTAACTATAAGCTTTATCAAAAAGGAAAGTCTTTAGCCTACTCTTAAATGTGGAGAGTGTGTCTGCCTCCCGAACACAAACTGGAAGCTGGTTCCACTGGAGAGCAGCTTGATAGCTGAAGGCTCTGGCTCCCATTGTACTCTTAGAGACTCTAGGAACCACAAGTAACCCTGCAGTCTGGGAGCGTAATGCTCTAGTTGGTTTATAAGGTACTATGAGATCTTTAAGATATGCTGGAGCCTGACCATTAATGGCTTTGTAAGTCAGAAGAAGGATTTTGAATTCTATTCTGTAAGATACAGAATGTATTTTAAGAGTCTTAAGCGACTTTTTGGGACAACCTGATAACAATGAGTTGCAGTAATCCAGCCTTGAAGTAACAAATGCATGGACTAGTTTTTCTGCATCATTTTGAGAGGATGTGTCTTATTTTTGCAATGTTACGTAGATGAAAGAAGGCAGTCCTTGAGATTTGTTTTATGTGGGAGTTAAACGACAGATCTTGATCAAAGATGACGCCAAGATTCCTTACAGTGGTGCTGGAGGCCAAGTTAATGCCATCCAGAGCTTCTATGTCATTAGAAAATGCGTAAAAGAAAAAGAAAGTGGACTTGCATCTTAAATTAATGTTTAAGTTTGATTTTTGCCAGACGACGTTCTTATAAAATAAAGAATATTTCAGCACTGCATCATCACTGCCTGGTAAATGGGTTATGAGCTGCAATTAAATCACTTTTTCATATTTATTTAGTTGTTTGACAACAGAAACGGAACAATGTGTGAATGAACTTTATTAAGATACAGTATAGGTTTCCACAGAGACTGGAAGCACTAGTGCAGACACACATTTCACACGAAAACGCCCTTTAAAAACAATTAAATGGCTTAGTGACGACGTAGTCTCTCTTTTATCCAACTGTTTATTAGCCGCACAGTTGTTGTTGAAGCAGTGCATTGTGGGATGGGCTTTGCAGACTCGAGGTTGACTGGTGTATGTCAAACGTCTTTATGAACATCTGCCATTAAAACACACTGCTGCTCTTGTCATGTCGGGATCCAAGACGACTGAGCCATGAACCATTTCGACCCCCAGCCTGCAGAAACACTGATCCAGGCTGTTTGTGTTTCCTGCTCTCAGCCAGGCTGTAGTGTGAACTGTGCTGAGGTCAGTGCAGCAGCAGGAGATATCAGTCAGCTCTGAAGCTAACGGGGAGGTCTGCTGTTGCTTTTAAGACAAAGCAACACTTACACTATACATGCAGGTATTTTGGACGGTCTAATGAACTAGTTTTGCTGTGTATTGAATGTGTAAACGCGGCCTTGTACGATACATTGGCAGAGCTTTTTCTCTGTCCGTAAACTAAGTTATTGTTGTTCGTTCGCTTCATTAAGACAAAGCTGCAGCCCTAGTCTCTGTAGGACTGGGGTTTGACCTCCATTGTTTTGTATGTCTGTAACACAGAACATTTAAAATGGGTCCTCATTAAAGTTTTGTTTGTTTAATTCTTTTCCACCGTTTGCTGCAAAAACATTTTACTGCTTCTTTGGGATAATGAACTGAAGCCACTTAAACTTCAAGTCCACACATCTCATCATAATCATAATAATAATACATATCTTTTGGTTGAATTGGTTCTATACTGAAGTTTTAATCTGCATCATTCACTACCGGCAGGACCAAATCAGTTCACTACAACAATATGAAAGCAGGGATCCGTCTCTCCCTCTTTGTATTTTTGGTAGTGCTCCATTATATGGGAGCGTGCTGCCATGTTTCCATCAGCTCTGTGTGGAATAACAGTCATCTGGAAACTTCACCCGGCTGCCGTCTAGCCCTGGGCCCCCGTGGAAAACTCTGGAAAACCTGTAACGGAATGTCCCAGGCTCTCTCAGACACAGCAAAGATCCTTTTTTATTTTTTGATACAGAGCACACTGCTTATAAGGAAGCACCTTTTTCTACTTCTTTCAGTAAGTAAAAAGTAAAAAGTGAATCCTTGATTACAAAGTTTTTCCCTCCTCGTGCCGGAGACGGCCAAGGCTGGAGGCGTTATGTCCCTTTCTCGTGAACGCGATGTCTCAAGAATGCTTGGAGGGAATTTCTTCCAACTTGGAACAAACGTCCACATGGGCTCAAGGAGGAACTGATTATATGTTGGGGGTCAAAGGTCATTGTGACCTCACAAAACACGTTTTTTTGGCCATAACTCAAGAATTAATTAGTATGACAATTTCACACAAATGTCTGATAAAATGGTGAAGTGATGGCATTTTAGACAGATATCGATGTAAACTGCAACTTGACTGGTTGGCAGACAACCGGGAGTCGGTAATTCTACTTCTGGTTTGGTTTAGGTTGCTCAACGAGCATCCAAAGTTTGGTCCAGTTGCATTTGTCATGAAGTTCTGTACAGACGTTCATGGTCCCCAGACGATGCATCTTAATGATTTTCTTGAAATGTTGTGCAATACTTTGGTTTACGACCTATTCCTGCAAAACTAATGGCTTCTTCAACTGAACTTTGTTTTTATTGCAAAGAAGCAAATGTTAGCAGATATGCTTCTGCTTTAATAAATCCAGCTGTCTACACAGGCTGCGTAACAGCGTCGTGCTTCACTTGCACTACGTATGCACAATATTGACTTGAAGCGTATTTTTACACTTCTTCCTTTTTCCATGCGACTTCGTGTCGGGTTCTCATTCAAGTGCTGCTAACACGCCGAAGCTTACACTCAATACTTTACCTGAACCTCTGTAGAGGCTGCTCTGCTAACATGCTACAACACTATACAACATTTTAAGGATGCATCCATTTTTCAGTTCAATGATGCGTAATGTTGCATGTTTAAGGAAATCTTGTCACATCTTCACTGATCAACGATTCAAATAATCAACTTTAAAGGGGCAGACCTAATTAATCCCCTTAAAAATGTTTCAATGATGTGTACAATGTGATTTCAGGGTGGAGGAGAGCAGGGATCTGTTGCTGTTCTTCAGGACTCTCAGGGCTTTCGCAGACAGATGTGACGACCGGCGCAGAACCTTCCAACACTTCCAGGTATGTGAAGACACACCTGCACCCAAATGAACTTTAGCACTGGCAACCTCACCGCCACTCTCCTGCTTTGTTGACACATAACAAACGATTTGCTCCACAATGAATATGGAGGGTTTCGGCAGGTCATGATGGAGCATTTTTGACTTGTTGCTCAATGATATCTTTGCATCATTTGTGGATGACGAGATCTGTCCATCTGGAATTCTTTGAGACCAGGTGGTCCATCAGTCAGTGTGAGGGCAGACGGACCTAAAATGGGAACTTTGGGTTGAATTTAACCTTTAACCTCCGCATGACCCCTGGAGGGTTTCACCCTCATCCATCAGTGGAGGAGACTTGCTGTCTTGTCCGGCGTAGAGGTCAGGGGGTAACTCCAGAGGGACTGGGTTTCTCTTTGTGGTCCAGAACGCACTGACTTTGCTCTTGATATTTCAAAACAGTTCAGTCAACCATGTGATACAATCACACCTCCAAACATTCAGCGTTATTTGTAAAGTGCTCAGATTCAGGCTGATGAAAGAGAAGGAAAATATAGGTTAATGCAGTAGGTTTGAATGAATGTCTGCAGGGTAAATATCAGAGTGGGACTTTATTGAAGAAGTAGCCGTGAAATGTCAAATAGTAAATCAAGCTGCAGAAGCAATAAGGAACCTATTCTCCTGTTTGAAGAATGTAAAGTTCTGCCAGGTTGGCGGTGCTGAAAGAGGATTAACCCACATTTTCCATACTGGCCTGTGTGCTATAAACTCTTATGTTGCTTTGGTTGCATTTTCTTCAGTGTTATTATGGAAAAATGTTTGAACTATTCTGCTGTAATGTGGGCATTTCCTTGTATGCTGATTTGCTTATGCTTTAATGAAACACAGACATGAACATGTATTTAGAGGAATAAAGAAATAAAGATTTTAAACACAAAGAATTCACATACAATCCAGGAATCTTAACATTCCTGTTGCTAGACCGCGACATTAGCCAGCCGGTCACAGTAGACTGCAGCACTGCAGATGATGGTTGTGTACACAGACCACATACATTTACAAACATGGGGCCAATCACTGAATGGCACAAACATGAGCAGATTCTACCGTTAGCCATGTGCCATAATGTGATGCAGTCGGTTGTTTTGCTGGGCTGGTGGTGTGGCTTGAATTTGAAGATATCAGTTGGTCATTTCGAACACAACTTTGAATGTTATGCTAAAGGTCTAATGATATTTTTATGCTTGGGCGACTTGGGGTTTCTGATGCTGGTGGTAATTGCTCACAGTGAAGACGACATTAAAGAAGTTAAAGAAAGACCCCTCCTCTGCAAACCTTCCGCTAACTACGACCTGATCACACATGAAACATCTATCTGCTGTTGTGGCGGTGTTATCAACAACACTGCCATATCCACCGTTCCTGTACTTTAGGCTAAATATTAAAAACACTATTCCTTACATATGAAACGGACTCCAGCAATAATTCCGACCACATTTTAATTAAAAAAGTTTAACTTTTATTAAAATATGTTAAAAACTAGCCATGTCACATACACATCTTCCTGTACATCACTGTCTTATTCACATCAGTAATAATTTCTAAATTAAACTTTATTACTGGGAGGGAAGAGTTAGGGACACAAGCAAGACATTTTAAAAGCAACTTTCACATTACTATAGTTCATAGATACATTGTGCCCCAGTTCACTTCAACTGCAGTCTATAAATTAATAAAAATCAAAGTGAAGCTAAGTCACAAAATGCTTAAGGAAGCCTGCTCTTAGACAAGTCTACATGGCCATTGCACTTATAGAGAGGCATTTCTAATGGAATAATTAAAAGTGAAATTAATTCATGTGTTCATTTCTAGTCATTTTTCTAAGAGAACACTCGATGAGAGACAAACTTCCTGCTGACATGCCGAGACGATCTAATGTGTGTCAGCTGGGATCAATAGTCTGAGAAGAAAATCTCAATGAAACATACAATGAATGAGAAATGTTAATAATGCTCACAGGCTCATTTTCTTGAAGTGCCCTTTCAGAAACTACTTTTGTACGACTGAAATGACTTGAATCTTGTTTTGAAGATACTGTAGCATCTTCTCTCCTACTGTCATCACCACTCTATCAAATATTAACTGCAAAAAGTACTTGGATTGGAACGTGGTTTACAACATTATCTGTTTCTTACACATTTTCATTCAGTGGGGACGGTATGTCTGACAAAACCTCTATTTTCAAAACGTTTACTATTTTTTAACATTATGTGTTGGCCTCAAAGCCAGCCGACAATTTTAGTCTTGACATTTTAAAATGAAGCATGCAACAACATTAATACACATTATCAAAGACTGCACTTCAGTCATGTTTTCATGGACGTCTGTCCAAATATAATTCCTGATGACCCGCAATGAGTAAGGTGAAAACTGTGATAAACATGTAGGTCCAATAAAAGCACCTGTTGAACATTTTACTTGTTGTAGTATTCTAAAACATTAAGTAGGTTAATTTAATGTAAAACCTCGAAATGAGAGGTTTTACACTAGTACAATAAACTTGTTTAGGTCAGCAAAAGCGGCAAAGATATCTAGAAGGTTTTTGTAATATCTTGATATTTATTTTCTTACTACTTGTAGTTACTGATCGTAACAAAATGCTTCCATTTTAGAATTAATTTCTTAAAGAGTGTGAAAACCTTGGCGTGTGTTTGAAACTGGTCGTTACAAACACACCTGTTGGCTGCATGAGTGTGTTTTGGCTCAAAGTCACAAGCAAGTTTGTGTAGTTTCATTCATGTAGGTAGTACAGCATCAGGTCAAAATGAAACAATAAATTGGACTGTTGTAGAGGCTTCTCCACTCATTTTAGGGGTTATAGCAGTTTTACTTGCATTACGTCCCCTGTGGTGTCTTCTGAAAGGGTGGCCTAATTCTTTCTATCTGTCACTTATAGTCCCATGGTCAAGGCCTCAGTATGCTTCAAACTAAATGTTTGTAAAATGTATTAACAACATCTGAATCCCTGTTTCCAGTGGCCGAATCAAAGGCTGTGTTTGGCAATTTTTGTTGTCCGAAACAGACGATCTGACAAACGCATCCACTATCCACTATCGGTGTGTGGAAGTAGGCAGGAAGTGAACGCTGATTTCATACAAGAGCAGACAAACTAGTTGGTTTGAAGCATATTGAGGTTTTCAAACCAATTAACATGACTGACTCTCAACAACTGTCATGTGCAACTTCCTGCAGGCGTTTAAAGGCCTGGGACTCCCCACCGGTCAGTATAACTGAAAAAGGCCAGAGTAGAGAAAGTCCTTCAATTCTACACCTCCAGTCCAGTGAATGGTTTCATTTCGACCTGACAATGTCCCAAACTGTTTGTAGGTTTGCTGAAGTAAAAACATTGACACCTTAATTCCCACTATGGGACCAGCTCCCCTGAATCCAGAACATCACGGTATCCCCTCAGCACTCTGTTGCGGGAAAAATGCTCCATCAGCAACAAAGGGGCTACAGTAAAGTTTCTGTGTCCTCAGCGGTACCGTCCGACAGGCAGGACCTTCATACAGGTGAAGCTGTCGGGGTACTTGGACAGCACCACCGGGTTGCCGTCCATACGGACCTCACTGAGGCTCGGCCGTAGGTAGTAGGTGTCATTGGACCTGCAGAAGGTGTCTACGTTGACCTCGGTGATGTTGTTGTTCTGGAGGTAAATATAGAATCCATTTTAGATTAAATCTAGAACACAGCAATTTGTACAGCATTTAGAGAGTGTCAATAGTTTCTGAATTCTCAATGTGTGCATATTTCAGCAGTAAAAGATGCAAACCTGTAGATGTAAGGTCCGAACACTGTCTGGGATGCGTGGAACTGCTTCCAACTGGTTCTCGGCCAGGTACAGGTTGATCAGCGTGGCCATTTTCTGTTAGGGAAACAAAGAAAAGATTGTTGTTATTGGTTGTAATATCCCTGTGTGGGAAGTAAACGTGTACACAGCATGCCTGGCTATAAACCAGATTTACTTCAGGAATAACAAAGTTGTGAGTTTTATGGATCCCTTAACATCGTAGGGAATATGCTTTTTAATTTTCTTTTTGGGATTGAAATGAAAAGATTGATATCAATCTTATGTCTGTACATTAAGTATGTAGTTGGAGTCGGGATGTGGGCAGCTTAGCTTAGCATAGTGACTCACTAATTAACAATTATGCAAACAGATGGCAAAAACAATAGTTTGTTGTTTTCGGGGGAGTTAGGATTTTCATAAATGTATTGTTAAACAACAGCCAGGTTTAGTGTCTGTGCTGCTTCCTGAAGTCTTGTTGCCACGCTGAGGTTGCCGTTCAGGGTACCATCTTGTACCTGCTGCATCACAAAAGTACAGGGAGGAAGGATATACTGTCGAGTTCAAACATGCAACTCCCCCTAAACAAAAACTTCTCTAAAGTTGCATAGTATCCTTTAGTGTGTTGAGATAAGATTCACAGGATACAGTACAGGATTTGAGCAACCTGCCTTCATACCAGCTCTGAGCAGAGATCTCATGGCTCGTTGTCCGTGTGTCATTTTTAAAAAATCTCATGTCGGGATATTCCTAAAAAGTTGGGAGAGGTGATTATGTGTACCTTGAAAGTGTTAGCTTTGACACCCTTGGTTTTGAGCTGGTTGTAGTTGGCGTTGAAGGTTGTAAGTTTGGCGGGGAGCATAGGAAGTTTGACCAGTCTGTTTTCAGCCAGAGACAATTCCTCCAGCAGAGTGAGCTTAGAGAACGCCCCGTCTTCAATCTCTGAGATCATGTTCCCCGTCAGGTCAATCCTCTTCAGAGTCACTGTTGATATATTGGAAACAATTCTACAGTTGTTACAGTTGTAGCCATATATGTTGTTGTTGTACCACGATATACATCTGTCACATTGTTCCTCCAGAATTATTATCTACAAACGATTGTCCAGCACAAAGATTTATTTTAATGTAGTTCTTGTTAAAAACCAAGATATAGACCAGATAACAAGCTAAATTGTTCAATCAAGACCGTATTGAGGCATCCCTAAAAATATTTTATCAACTAGAATTCCTGGAGAGCTTCTTTGGGTTTGTTATCAATCCAGTTGATAAAGTGCAGCCACATAGACCAGTGTCTTTGTATATTTGTTACCCCAAATGCATCACATTCAGTGCATCTTACGTTTCCTGTTGGGGCTGGAGAATGGTCAAGTGCTTTACCCTCTCGCAGCCATTACCTGACTGACTGATTTGAGTTCCTTGCTAGTCTGAACATTTTACCGGGAAATGAACGAAAGATGTGATTGATGCTGAGCTGAAACATACAAATGGTGAGTCAACTCTTTTTATGATTTAGTTTAGTTACTGAATGAGTTGAAAGAATTGCCTTACTGTTGCTATGCTGATGACACGTGGCTATTCCCCCTTAAAGCGGTACTCCAGTCATTTTTGATTGCACTTTCATAGAGTTGGGAAACTCTCAAGAGGCATATTAGAAGGATATTGGTCAAAATCTGTGCAGTAGAGGCCAATATATCCTGACTTTTAGTTCCAAGTTTGGGTCAAGCTCCAAAAACACTGGATCCTACATTTTCCATAATGCAGTTCTGTTGGGTCTTTTCATTATATCCTCTCAGCCTGGTTTACACCTGTCTTTTAAACTCCACATCTGTGATAAAGTTTCCAGACTTACCAATATCAGCAAAGTCTTTGCTGCGGATCTTTTTGATCTTGTTGAAGCGGGCGTACAGGTAGGCCGTCTCTTTAGGCAGGGTGGGAACGCTGGTCATGTCTGGACTGACCTCCTCACAGTACACTGAACCAGTCAGACACACACACAGCAGGCAGGTGGGCAGATCTGCAACATAAAGGCAGCACACAAAACATCAAGCCTTCAGAATAATCTGTAGTCACATCAATGCACTTTTAACAACCAACTCTTGATCCAGCTCAATTCCATTTAGACTAGGGCTGCAAATAACAATCATATTTTCGATTTAATCGCTTCGTCTATAGACATCTGACAAACCCACAAAAACCCAAAGATATCAAGTTCATTACTTAAGAGAAAATTGCAATGAGTACAAGTACAAGTAAGTACGTTGTTTGGTGTTTTTGTATGAAAAACAGCTTAAAAGATAAATCAATTATCAAAATAGTTGTTTATCAATTAGTTGGTTTATCAGCTATAATCATAACTGTTTCATATGACACAACAGGATATCAAAATTAGTTTATAAATGCCTGCATGGACTGGCACCACCTTACATCTCAAATCTATCAATTCTTAATCTACTTTCAGATCCTCTGATCAATGTTCCCTGTCATGCGTTTTATAAACTTGACTTGACGTGATTATAACTACAATGATCATCTTACACTTCCAAGTTTTCTTTATAGTTTTTTATTCTTTTAAAAAATCTTATTCCAGTTCCTGTCATTGCATAACCTAAAGGAACAGGTACCTATGTTGGGCATGAGCTCCCCAAACACTACAAACATGGTCTTTGAGGTAGATACACTGCCCATCCAAAATAAAAGTTGCACCCTCTAATATTTCATTGGACCGCCATTAGCTTTGAGTACGGCACGCATTCACTGTGGCATCATTTCGATAAGCTTCTGCAATGTCACAACATTTATTTCCGTCCAGAGTTGCATTAATTTTCCACCAAGATCTTGTATTGATGATGAGAGAGGCACGAGGCATGATGGGTGCATCACTTCATCCGCCTCTCTTCTCACCCTGATGCGCCATCACTCTGGAACAGGGTAAATCTGGATCATCAGACCACATGACCTTCTTCTTGCTCCAGAGTCCAATCTTTATGCTCGATATATCCCGAGCAAATTGAAGCCTTTTTTTCCGATTAGCCTCACTGATCAGTGGTTTTCTTATGGCTGCACAGCTGTTTAGTCCCGATCCCTCGAGTTCCCTTTGCATTGTGCGTGTGGAAATATTCTTACTTTCACATTAAACATAGCCGTGAGTTCTACTTACTGTTGATTTCTTATGATATGATTTCACCAAACGTTTAAGTGATCCCCGATCACCATCATTCAAGAGTTTTTTCCGACCACATTACTTCCTCGAAGACGATGGTTCACCACGATCCTTCCAGGTTTTAATAATGCGTTGGACAGTTCTTAACCCGATTTTAGTAGTTTCAGCAATCTCCTTAGTTGTTTTCTTTGCTTGATGCAGGCCAATAATGTGACCCTTCTGAAACTCATTCTATTCGCATCTGCAGTAATTATCCAATGGAAGGCTCGTACCGATTTGCTTAGTTAAATCCAGGTGGTGACTTTTTTCTTGGATGAGCAGTGTATTATGAACCACAAACAACTGAGCTATTGTAAGTGCTGTTTGCCAACATGTGCTTCTGGGTTCAAACCAAACACAACCCTGATTAATTTGTTCTGAGAAATCTGCAGTGTGCCTTTGAGTGTCTGTCTCAGTCCTTAAAACCATGAACAGATTGAGTCAAAGCATCTCAAAACAATTAGCCGGCAGTAGTTAAACTTCCCCTATCCTTTAAATGAGATGTTCTTGTGTGTGCATGAAGTAAACATGTCATAGTCTTACCAGAGGTGTCTCCTCCTTCCATTGGGCTGTCATCAGGTTCATCAGCAAGAGGCAACGCCCTCTGCAGGAGAAAACATGGCCTGTTCATATAGCGGCCAGCTCATTTTGCTATAGCAAAACTTTGACACTGCTAGGGTTAGGGGGTCAGTTTTGGAAATATGTTAACATTGCACTGTGTCAAATGTTGAGTAGAAACCAAATGAAGATGCAAAAAAGCACATAAATATCTGTATTGCATTTGTCTTGACTTTAGCCTGGAGTCTGTTTGCTAAGCCTAGCGTGCATAAGTCTTACTTTTTAAAACACTTTTGCATAAACAGTCTCACGATTGCGTAGGCCGATCGAGTCTGGATGAGTCCAAGTGTATTAATATGGTTTTAGCTATAATGCATGTGTTAGGTAAGCAGTGATAAAACAAGATAAATGAGACTTGGATTATAATGCACGAGTTGTGAGTTTTGATATAGTTTTTCTGTTGTTCAATTTACTTCAATTCATCAAGAATTGTCTCAGTTTTTTATCCTTCACTGTGGAGGCATGCGAGAAAAGTGACGTTTTCTTCACGAATTCGAGGTAACACAGGGTGAGTAATTAATATACAAATTGTCATGTTGTTGGTGAAGTATTCCCTTAAAGAAGTTCGACAGTTTAATCTCACAGGCATGTAGGCGTGGTTAAACCCACTGTTTTTGGATAAATATGACGAAAAAAAACGATGCGGCCGGCATAAAAACAAATATAAAGTGCATAAAAAACTCACCATTACGCTGGATTAGTGGGAGCCCTGAGCTTGTGTCTCTGCAACGAGCCGGTCCAATATAGAGGGATAAATTCTTCACCAATAGTAAAAGGTTTCTTCTCTTAGCAATACAGTTAGTCACTAAGTATGACGCTCTCAGTGCACTCGCATGTGTTGATGTGGTGACCATCAGTAATTCTTTATGTCCTTCTTGTTCATGTTTCTTTCTTTCAAAAAACTCCAAGGGCTCGTCTTTTAACGCTGGGTGCCGGCGAAGCCGTTATGAAGGCTTCGTTGCCTCATGTGCGAGCCTGTATATTATGCAGAGTGGCGCATGAGAATCACCTGTAGCGATAAACTCGTATTTTAAGTAGGACTCCTGATATTGTCTTTTAAATGTCTCCTCATTGGGTCTTTTCCCTTTTCCAAAAAAGCTCTTTAAAGACGTTTGTTTTCCACTCATTGTTGCTTGTGGGCTTAATTTTTTTTAAGTAAAGTATCACGTGACAGATGAGCGTCTTGACATGTGTCAAGAGACACAGATGCACAAACAGATGCACAAACAGATGTATCCGGTGATTTTTCAAAATAAATTTTTTTTTTATTCAATCTTTCTGTGCGGCCCAGTACCAAATGACCCACGGACCGGTATCGGTCCGCGGACCGGTGGTTGGGGACCACTGTGTTAGAAAAGCTGTTGGGTCTAATACATTCTGAGCATTCAGACCATAAACACCATTGTGTTAAAAACAACAACACAAGAGTCTGTGTTGGTGGCGGCATATCAGAAGGCATAAGATTAAATATGATCCAGGAAGTCCAGTGCTTTGGCCAAAGCATCTGCATCTGGCCTCCCCGCTGTGAATGAATGAGGAGGTCTCCATTCAGTGCCTTCATTATCAACAAACTCACTTTGATTCTGAGGCTGTATTGGTCTACAGAGCTTTCTGTAGCAGTCCACATTATATTTCACAGCTGGCTACTAACTGACCACAGCCCTAACTGCTGCAGTGTACATGATTCTAGTTTTTGGTGAGGTGGTTGTAGTGTTGGATGAATAATTTGACGACTCTTTGATTTCCATTCACAGTTTTCCTCCATCTTTTGTGGATAAGTAACCATACCTGGTCAATACACCTTTTCAGAAGTGTCTTTGTATTCACAGAGACCAATGGCCAGACATTTTACTATTGCTGTAGTACTGCTGTCATGTAGGAGCCAATGAGAATCAGATTGGTTTCAATGTGTTTTGCATTCCTAGCCCCTGACCCCAGGAGCCCTTAGACCTTTGGGGGTTGTGATCAATTTCATCCTTCAGCCTGAAGAGTTGTGGACAGATCCAAGTCTTTTAACTGTGGTGGCTGGGTAATTGTATCACCAATAAGCCACAAATCTGAGTGCTTATTGGCAGGGTCGCAACCAAAAAGCATCTTCGCAAACATTCAAGCAGAGAGAATGGAACTAATATACTCCCAGTAAACGAACTGCTAAGGAAAGTAGGAAACCTACTTTGGTCTAATGGTTGGTTAGTTAATGATCCATCAACAAGGCACGTGTTCAGTCCCCTTCAGTGGCTGTACCCAATCAAAGTATCCCATCCCTAACCCTGCTGCTGGGTTTCAGAAGGTTTCAAAGGGAAGTATTAAAAAATTAACCTGAATGAAGCTTATGGTTAATTAAAGCAGCAGAAGAGAGCATTGGGCCCATCTGTAGAAAGTCTGGCTTTGAGTCTTGTATAAAAAAACAGCTGGTCCCAAATGAAGCTTTTACTCATTAAAACTGAGGATACTTTTCATAGCCACATTCGCTCACACTTTTCTTTCCCTCTCCTTCGCTGGATTGTTTGTGGGTTTTTCACTTTCTGCAAGTGTTCCCCGAAGGATAAACCAGACCAGATTTGGGTTTTGGTTTTTCAAATATTCCTTGAAGTGGTTAGTGTGGTCGCCTCAGGGTTCTGTTTGTCTAATGAGAGACAAGTCAGACACAGCAAGGTGTGTGTGTGTGTGTGTGTGTGTGTGTGTGTGTGTGTGTGTGTGTGTGTGTGTGTGTGTGTGTGTGTGTGTGTGTGTGTGTGTGTGTGTGTGTGTGTGTGTGTGTGTGTGTGTGTGTGTGTGTGTGTGTGAAATGAATTATTATTTCCTAGAGGAGGAGGGTGAAGTCAAGTGCTGACAGTTTCTGTCATTAGTTCGAAGACAAATTAACCGACTAAACCATGACATGCATTGTTAGCTTTTAGAATAATGTGCCTGGATCATTGATTTTGAATATAGGCAACTATTAAGAATGACCACATGTTCCTTGGTTATTAGTCTCATTTTATATCATACCCCTTATCTTTTTAATGTTTGAATTATCATCTTTTCTTATCTTTGTTTACTCTGAAATCTTGGCATTGTGTCTCTGCTCATATTTACAAGAGCAGCATGTTTGTCTCTTTCTACACCCAGTGAGGCATCTTTTTTATTTGTGTTTGTAAATGTATTCTTGTATGTAAATGTAAATCCCCTTGAATTATTATTGCGTCACAAGTAACCACAAGTTGAAGTCATGCAACAAGTGAACAGCAATAACAAAACAATGTATTTGCTGACATTGAACTACTTGCAAAAAACTAAATTAGCTCATTTGAATTAAATTTTGGTCTTAAACCATATTTTTAATTAATGCATGTGTCAGTTATTTTAGCGATAATTCTTTGGCAGAGAAGCATGACATAAATATTAAATGTCTTACCCTAGCCCTCCTTGATTTCAAATGGTCAATGAAGTATCCGTTCAGCTCCCTGCCAGGTAGAGATCCCGGTATCAGCTGTGACTCCTGGTCAAACCTCCTGGCCGAGGCTGCCACCAGCCACGGCACCAGCATACAGGTGAATAAGAGAGCCTTCATGTTGTCCAAAGCAGTGTGATGCCGACTCCAGCTCGTCTTAAAGCCAGAGTTTGGGTCAGCAGCAGCTCTATGCTACAAGCCTGTGTTGGGATGTGTCAAATGACTGTATTTAAAGGCTGAACCAGTAGCTTTCAGCAGACTCTTAAAGCAGAGTTTATAGAGCAGAGCACTTAACCCTTCCCTGACCACCCAGCATCCATCTGCTGTGAGAGAGACAGAAAGAGACAGGATGTTCAGAAAGAGGCAGACACACCAGAAAGAGGCACATATGGAAAAAGACAAAGAGTCAAAGAGAGAGTAAAGTGTCCATATTTTTTTGTTAAGTGTCCCCTAAATGTGTACTGGAAAAAAACTGCAGACACGGCAGAAAAATTGAAAGTTGACAACCACAGTGCGAGTGTGTTTTGTCAGGAGGAATGTCTGTGGTTTCTGCCCGGCCACTCCGTAATGACTCGTAATAACCAACCTATCTTTCATTAGGCTTCTTTTCTTCTTCACTGGCTCTGTTTTTCTCTCACCCGTTGGTCAGACAAACACATTTAGCAGTCTTTAGACAGACACTGATTATAGGCTAGAGTTTATGTGATTACTTTGGACTGACCAATACTCGAATCTGCTTCGCTTTCTGAACGACGACGACGACGGTTTTCCTTTTATTTAGTACCCATCTGTACATCATGCAGATAATATAAAGGAGATTCTAGTGTCCCTTACAGATGTTTTAGTGGTCATTGAGGACCTTCAAGGGTTTTAGGGGCCCTTAAATGGTAAATGGACTGCTTTTATATAGCGCTTTTCCAATCTTTGCGATGACTCAAAGCGCTTTACAACACATGTCAGCATTCACCCATTCACACACATTCATGCAGTCAGTGGCTACCATACAAGGTGCACATCAGCCCATCAGTAGTGATACCCATTCACACCATGCCATCGGGAGCAATTTGGGGTTCAGTATCTTACCCAACAACACTTCAACATGTTGGCTGCAGGGGCTAGGGATCGCACCGCCTTTAGGACATTTGATTGGTCCTTTTTAGGTGGTGAGTTGTGATGTGTTGGATAGCACCATCATCAAAACACCAATTGAGGGGATATCTTTTGGAAGAATGGTGTTCATCCCTTCACTAGAGCTCCACAGACTTTCTGTTATGTGAATTAACATATGTAAAAGAGTGTAAACATTGTTTTCAAAATGTTTCCATACTCCATACTGTCGGCATCATGTTCCGTTTAACATTACTTATGGAGCGTGCAGCAACGTTTTGGTCAGCAGAAATATGGAGAAGGAAGATTCATGTCGGATCCATGCAAAAGAGACAGCAAACTGATTTAAAACACTCGTATTCATCCCTCTTCAATAAACAATCCATTTGCCAATTGGCGAAAGCCTCGTTTCTGACATAAGGTGCTTTATCTAAACCAACTGAGAGACTGGAACCAGAACAGACCCGCGGCAGCATTTGGTGTCCTTATTGCTTCCTTCCTGATGCTGAGGTGTCTTGAATGAGAATGATGTTCAAAAGTTCAGATGCTTCTCATCTTTGAGTATTTCTGACTTTCTGTTCCACTTTGTGACATGTGAAATATCATTGTTATTGTCTTTCATAACTTCACACGTAGAGCAACTGGTTGTTGTAAATTACCATTGACAGCCCTCAGTTATGTGAATTTTACCTTCTTAGGCTTGATGACATTGTTGCCTTATTGGAGGCTTGGAGGTATGTTGAGGTCCTATAAATTAGCTACTTCTTAAATACTAATTAACTTTATTGGTTGATGAAGAGAATGAAAATGCTCCTTAGGATGACAGAAAAAGGTGAACGGGTTCTCGGTGGTCTTAGTGAACTCTAACCAGAACAATGATGCCTGGAAGATATTGTGAGAACATTCTGGACAAGTCATATCTCATCCGTTCATCTCTTTAATCAATACAACTCTATGGTTTAATATGTATCAGACCTCTACAGCATCACGTTTTGTAAGAGTTATGAATCGCTGTAGAGGCAATAACACATCCATTACGGCTAATGTGATAAACACAAAAAAGACCGCCAGAAATGAATCAAACAGAATTATTGGAAAGTGCCGAGAAAAATCAGTATGGGAGATGTTTCCAAAGCAGAAAGGCCAAGAGATTCTCAGTAATAAAAAAACGGAGAGGCTCTTATTCACTCGGTCTATTCAGTAACTGTTAAAGCCCAGCTGTTCTTGGGTTGATTTCAACCTTGGTTGTCAAATCAATGAGACGTTGGGCTTCCCCAGAGCAGTTCTTAAGAATTAGTTTTTTTTTTTGGTGTTGTCCCCTTGACATGGTGAGATGACAAGAGAAAGTATTTCTAAACAAGCAGAGCGAAAGAGCAAAGAATGAGGTTTAACAGCAAAACAGTTAAATAGAAAACATGTGACTATTTCAGCCTTCAAGAGGAGAGGAAAAAGAATGGGGCCCAGATATAAACATCCAAGGAACATGAGCCCGGACTGTTACAGGTGTGTTAGCAATTATGAACACCTTTAAACTTTTACGACTCTGGGAAGAGTGCCAACAATTGGAGAATGTTTTTACCGGTTTTAATTTTCTATACCAGAGTTTGGAGCGTGGTTTCACAGTATTCTACTGCACAATAAAGCAAGTCGATGGGGGAAGCCAACCACAACAACAAACTAAACACACTTTATTCCAGTCATGTTGACTCGTTCAATGTATTGTATTTGTCCCAAAATAGAAATGGACATATACTAAAAAACGATTTAGCCTTTTCTGAGTAAATTGCAGCATAAATGAGCAAAGCAAAATGCTACATTTGGATGAGATTGTGGATGGATTCATAAGGGACAACAAGGACTTTAAACTCTGCATGTTGAATGCATTTCTTTCTTATCAATCAGCCAAATGAGGGTAGACTGACCTGAGGAATTCTGTCGCCCTCTGGCATGTGTCCTTCTGCATGTGCACAATACCAACGAAATGGGGACCCACACAAAACGTTCCTCCGTAGCGCTACTAGTGGTCAATGACTCCACGCGGCACCTTTTTAAGGCATCTTTAAACAAAGTCTGACGATCACGGCCACTTTACACAGTGGTTGGACAGGTGTGCGAAGCTATGAAAGTACTCGAGGTTTGAACTTCTCTCAAGCTCGTTTTCTTTAACTCGTCACACAGCTCAGACTGTCAAGTGTGTGCTGTTATAACTTCATGCATCCTGCCCCTCTCCATTCACTGGCCGTTCAGAACAAGTATAAACACCCGAGCCTTTAGATGTAGCCCAAAGCCACAGTGTAGAAACTCGTCTTCACAGTTGTAATCCTTAAGATCTTTGTGCTTGTTCTGTCACAAATCCTTGGGCAGTTACTTAGTTCAAATATAATGGTAGAGCAACTGGTGTGTTTCTTTACAGTACGACCAAACAAACTCATGTTGTTCTAAAACACAAAGCAACCTTGTTAGTTATGGCACAAGTAATTTTTCACACACAGTAACAAGAGTCGGTTACCTTGCTGAGGCGTGTGCAGGCTGTCGTCTGCAACTCTTCATCTCACGGCTCATCGTGTCTGTTCATGTTGTTCTAAATAAATAATAAAAGCAACCGTGTTAGTTATGGCACAAGTAGTTCTTCCTTTACTCCTTGCAATATTTGAAACTGATCCGCTGTCCAAAATGACCAAATCTTGTTTTGTAGATGCCTGTTTGATCCACGATCGCAGTCAGTGCTGAACTCTGATGAATATTTTGCGTTTTTAAGCGACTGCTTCACAATAAAAGCCATCCCCATGTTTCGACAGTTGAATGCTTTTAATGTGAAGCGGCAGCAGTAGGATATGTGCGAACTAACTTATCAGCCCACAGTCCAATCTGGAAGTTTTTAACTAGTCATACAGTTATTAACTGGCAAACATAATTCTTTTTTTATCTCTTTTTAATATCTGTTCTTTTTTTCGAGTGGAAAGAAAAATAAAATGATTGTTATCTTTGGTGAGAGTAGATGAAGCAGCACATGGTCACAGTCACATCAGTGTTTCTGGTCTCCTGATGCTGTTTCTGTTCCATTTGGACACTTTTCTACTTAGTCAGTTAGTTAGTTAGTTGATTTATTCACACTTAAAGTTTATCTCCGAAGGCTTTACAGTCTGTAACATAACACCTTCCATCTTTACACTCTTGGATAACAAAGGCTCAACACAAAAGAATGATACCATAAAAATACTTTTGTTTTGCTGTCAGAGAATGTTTAGGTCGTAAAACGCTAATTTTTCAGCAAACTCATAAAAGCAGTTAACCTGTTCCAGAGTGTTGTTGTAATTATTTTATGTTGCACACCACTTTTCTCTCACGTAAACACAATCATCATAACAGTAAACCTTTTCTGGCTTATTTCTTCTGACAGCTGCGATCGATGTGACTGTGAGTTTGGTTTAAGGGTGACAGGTGTAAACGAGCGATACGTAACGGCAGACTGAAAACAACCCAGACAAAACATCATACGTCAGTGAATTTACTCCACACACAGACGCCCGTTTGACTGCAGAGTAGCTTTCGACACGGTGGACCACCTGGCTGGGCATTAAACAGTCTTGGTCTGCATGGGTCTGGCTGACAACTGACATGATGTATTGACCCACCGCTGAGAGCTGTGTGTGTTGGTCGTGACAGCTGTGGGCTGACGATGAGGTTTTTTATTTTAGCTCAGAGACTCGTTATGTAATGAGTGTTGCATGTTTTTCTCATTAAATTCCCTCATTAGCCTCCATGTGAAACTAAACCGAGGCGAATCAAGCTAACGTGCAGAAGACGATCGACCAGCTCTGCACCTGTACTGAGTCGTTTAGTCCCCGTGGCTCAGAGTTTGGGTTTTGCGCATCACTTACTTCATGGTTCGCTCTCTGTCTTCTCATGGACCTTATTTTCAGACGCAGTAGGCAGCTGTTCTCATCAAACTAGCTCTCATAAAACCTGCGCTACCTGCTCAGCACCAAATGGCTGATGGACAAAGTGGAAGAGCCCGATGTTTTACTCCGGAGTTAACGGCGACCAAACAGGAGCTGCAGGAGAGGGACTATTGGACGTCTTGTAAAGATTACTTTTATGTAGTATTAATTTGCAACAGCAACACCATTTTCAAGGACACCTAATGGTAGTGATGTTACGTGCTGTGCCGAGACTTCGGAGCACATGTCGAGAAATCCAGTCGGTACGGAGGCTTGTATCGTTTTAGACCAATGACATCGTTGATGACATCCGATCATGGCTGGCCCTCGATACCAGGTGACTGACAGTTGTTCAGATCGGTTAACCCACTGCCACTTTCCAGTTTTACAACCCTAATATTACCCCAGCTGCCTTTCATATATAATAATGGCAATGTCATTATATTATTATACAATAGTGCCCAAATAATTGATTTACACATTAATGTGTGTAATACATTACTCTTAAGATCATTAGTTTTTTGTTGTTTACAGTTATTCCCAAGTCTTTTCTTGCGATACAGTGCATCAAAGATCACATGGTTGAGAGATGATTCAACCTTTCACCAACAGCTGGTTTTGTGCACATGAAGCCTCGAGAAATGAAACATTTTGCAAAACAATTTGCTGGAAAGCTTCATGAAGCCTCATCTTGCCATCACTACCCAATGCCTCCTGGAATAAATGTTTCATCAACATAATGAGGAAACAGAAGCTTTTAAAGGCACTGACCACGTACAGTAATACAACGTCCCCAGTCTAAGCCCTGCCAGGAACTTGTTTCCATGTCCTCTTTCCTGTCAACTCTCTACTAATTACTCTCTAATAAATCAATTAAATAAACAACATGAACTCAGTGGTTGGACAGGTGTGCGAAGCTATGAAAGTACTCGAGGTTTGAACTTCTCTCAAGCTCGTTTTCTTTAACTCGTCACACAGCTCAGACTGTCAAGTGTGTGCTGTTATAACTTCATGCATCCTGCCCCTCTCCATTCACTGGCCGTTCAGAACAAGTATAAACACCCGAAGCCTTTAGATGTGGCCCAAAGCCACAGTGTAGAAACTCGTCTTCACAGTTGTAATCCTTAAGATCTTTGTGCTTGTTCTGTCACAAATCCTTGGGCAGTTACTTAGTTCAAATATAATGGTAGAGCAACTGGTGTGTTTCTTTACAGTACGACCAAACAAACTCATGTTGTTCTAAAACACAAAGCAACCGTGTTAGTTATGGCACAAGTAGTTTTCCACACACAGTAACAAGAGTCGGTTACCTTGCTGAGGCGTGTGCAGGCTGTCGTCTGCAACTCTTCATCTCACGGCTCATCGTGTCTGCTCCTTCTTCCTTTACTCCTTGCAATATTTGAAACTGATCCGCTGTCCAAAATGACCAAGTCTTGTTTTGTAGATGCCTGTTTGATCCACGATTGCAGTCAGTGCTGAACTCTGATGAATACTTTGCGTTTTTATGCGACTGCTTCACAATAAAAGCCATCAACCCACAATCCACCCTGCCCACCTACCTTGTAGCACTTCCTGGACAAATTGCCAGTGAACAAAAATCACGCAGCTATTACGTTTCCGCCAAACCATAGTAGGCAAAACCGTTTGCTAGCATATAAATGTTATTTTTAGGAGACCGGGTTGCTCATCAGGTGGACACACAAACTCTACTCCAATGGGAGGATAATGTTGCTGAGTGGAGGTACGCAGCCTTTTGCTTATACGATAGCCTGGAAAGATTTTAAAAGGAAGTTCTCTGACCCAAGTGGCAAAAAATCAATGAATGCAGCTTTAAAGGGTTTAAAAAAGAAAGACATACAACCATAATATAAGAGATGCACCTGTACACAGACAGGGAAAACTCATTTCAAGGTCAGGAAAATACTAAACTGAGGGAGCGCTGCGTGCACTTGTCATTGTCATCCAGCACGACATAGGGTCCTTAAACTTCCGAAAGTGTGCTGACACTAAGTATTGGATTATCAGAAGTATACAGAACTGTCCTGGACATAAACTGTATGACTAGTCTGGACTGACTGACATGAAATGGACATAATCTGTATGTTCATGTGATGTAGTGTTTGTTATGACCGTGTTTCAAATTGTGTTTCAAATTTAACATCCATTTAAACTCAGAGCGTTATTTTGACTTATCTTTTATCTTTAGTTTCCATAGTGGCATAACTCTTTCTAAATATCATTCCCTCAAATGCTCCACTAGTGAAGTTTAACGAGTTGTTCCAACAGTTGAGCGTCCTATTTGTTAAATGTCTGTTTCACTGTAGTTCTATTATTTTCCCCTCTAATCTTTTGGAAGTAGCCTCTTTGCAGGAGAAGTATTCTGTCTTCCTATTTAGTTTTTTTCCTTATGCTGAGCTTTGGTTCAAATACTGGCATTCAGCCTTGGAATTCAGTCCCACAGGATCTGATGATGGTTAAAACAGAACAGCTGTAGCCTTCACAAGTAGACCACAACTTTGTTTTTTTTTTAGAAACAACAGGTTTGTTTTTAATTTATTCAACATTTCTTTTTTCAGTTTTCAGAGTTCAGGGGTTACAGACGAGGCAGATTTGTTTTTCTGAACCGTGACTCTGATTTAGTAGATGTAACTTAAGGCCCATTCCTATCTAGAATATAAACCTAACCGTACTATAACAATTTTAAAAGTAGGAGAATTCTACCTATAAATGCTCAGATCAAATGAAATCGGCTCATTGCTTTGACAGCTTGTTTGCTTGATTGTATCACGATGAAGCTGTACTGAAGGCTGTTGTAGAGCTGCTTCTGGGAACTGCAGCGTGCCCGCTGTATAGAGCCTGTTGACAGAGCCAGATGCAGAGCAGATGTTGGGGATGCTTAGGGAGGAAGGCTGGGATTTAAAGTTTGCTGTTGCACATACGACTTTGTCATGCTACACAAGATGTTCTCTGTAAGACAGCTGATGAAATTGCTGTTAGGTTGAAAGTGTAGGTACAGGATTGATTGATGTCAGGCCTGGATCCAATGAGTTTGATATGACAGTGATCCCGTGCCAGAATGTTATCCTTGATTTCATTTTTGAAGAAAATCTGCATGCTGAGTTAACTCTTTACTCTTTCCTGTTTTGTTTTTAATACATGCTCAGTTCAAGACTATTTATTTTCCTTCAGGAATATTAGCCTTTATTTTCTTTTTGTCTCTGTCCAGGCCAAAGGGAGGCCTGGCAGTCTCAGGCTACAGATGTAGTTCTGTTCTCCTCTAATGATATCAGGCAAGGAGGTAAAGTTTTCAGTTCGGTTTGTTGGTTGGTTTATTTGTCTGTTTGTCAGCAGGATTACGGAAAAACTAATTGCTCGATATTCATGAAACTTGGTGGAAGGGTTCATCACGGGTCAAGGAAGAACACATGACATTTTGGAGCAAATCCGAATCACGGAGCGGATGAAACTTCTTCTTGTTATTTCATGGTTTATTCTCCTCAGACTCCATCAGGAGCCATTGATTTCATGTTTGGTGTTGTGGTGAATTATAGAGGATCTTTGGTTCATGTCATGTTGTGAACATCTCAGGGTCTTCTGTTTATGTGTAGCTGCTGACTGCTCACTGTAAAGAGCCCTCCATGGTTCACTAAGTCTGGAAGCTCTTATCCCAGCATGAAGTTTACCCAGGGAGGAGGGTCTTTCAGTAGCTTCCACCGGTGGAGAGTGAAATGAGTGGCCGGTGTTGTTATTGTTGGTGGGGCACTTGAATATTTGGATACCGAAATCCAAATTCCAACTGTAACTACAATTTGGAAAAATACATTTGAAAGCTTTAAAGGAGGCCAGAGTATCTGCAGAGTCAGAATAACAACATTTATTAACCTCTCAAAACATTTAAGCATATCCCCTGGAGTGTTTACGTAGACTTTAGATCGGTGAATAGGATCTCACACTTCTCTTGTACATTTTAAGATCGCTAAAATTGTGCTTCTCCAGGATCATTTACCCCACCATAACAACAATCAAACCCTCCTACGCACTGTAGGCAGCAAAAACATTAACATTAATTACCTCCTGTCCTGCCTATCAGCTGTGATGTGGAGCCAGAACTATATTGTTTCATGTTGGGTAAAAGGTGTCTTCCAGGTTCTTTGGAGATCAGACATTTCTCAGAGTGAGTTGTTGAACGCTGATGTTTTGAGCATGTTCAAAATTACCGGACGTACCCGACGAGTGCTTCATAAGATATGCAGACGTTACGTTAGACATACGTGAATACGTACGTGAATACTTACCTACGTAAATATAGTACGTAAATACAGTATGTGAATACTTACCTACGTAAATATAGAACGTGAATACTTACCTACGTAAATATAGTACGTGAATACTTACCTACGTAAATATAGTACGTGAATACCTACCTACGTAAATATAGTACGTGAATACTTACCTACGTAAATACAGTACGTGAATACCTACCTACGTAAATACAGTATGTGAATACTTACCTACGTAAATACAGTACGTGAATACTTACCTACGTAAATACAGTACGTGAATACTTACATACATTAAATATAGTACGTGAATACCTACCTACATAAATACAGTATGTGAATACTTACCTACGTAAATACAGTACGTGAATACTTACCTATGTAAATACAGTACGTGAATACTTACCTACATAAATACAGTACGTGAATACTTACCTATGTAAATACAGTACGTGAATACTTACCTACGTAAATACAGTACGTGAATACTTACCTACGTAAATACAGTACGTGAATACTTACCTACATAAATACAGAACGTGAATACTTACCTATGTAAATACAGTACGTGAATATTTACCTATGTAAATACAGTACGTGAATACTTACCTACGTAAATACAGTACGTGAATACTTACCTATGTAAATACAGTACGTGAATACTTACCTACATAAATACAGTACGTGAATACTTACCTATGTAAATACAGTACGTGAATACTTACATACATTAAATATAGTACGTGAATTCCTACCTACATAAATACAGTATGTGAATACTTACCTATGTAAATACAGTACGTGAATACTTACCTATGTAAATACAGTACGTGAATACTTACCTACGTAAATACAGTACGTGAATACTTACCTATGTAAATACAGTACGTGAATACTTACCTATGTAAATACAGTACGTGAATACTTACCTACATAAATACAGTACGTGAATACTTACCTACATAAATACAGTACGTGAATACTTACCTACGTAAATACAGTACGTGAATACTTACCTATGTAAATACAGTACGTGAATACTTACCTACATAAATACAGTACGTGAATACTTACCTACGTAAATACAGAACGTGAATACTTACCTACGTAAATACAGTACGTGAATACTTACCTACGTAAATACAGTACGTGAATACTTACATACATTAAATATAGTACGTGAATACCTACATGACTACGTTAGAGGTACGTTAGATATAGGTCGGCTGACGGTGAACCCTACAGCCAATGTATTGATAACGAGTGGATAACCTATTCCTACCCGATGTTAAGATGATGCCTGACGACGGAGTAACTTATTAACGTGTTTCTACAGTACAGCTAGTGTTCAGCAATCTAGCCGTTCTCCAGCATGACGTGAACCAGATGGCACTTTTCCAGCTCCGTTGTCCAGACGCTCTGATACGTTTTAAATAAGTAAGTGATACGCTATCAATGTTTGACATGCGTATAATAATTTGTTATGTATACGTTATGTACACGTCAGCTACAACACCGCTGTGGAAAAGTTGACTCTGACACATTTTGAGCTAATTTTCATATACGTCGGCATGTTTCTGCCATACGGAGCTGTGTGACAGGGCCGTGTGTCTGGCGTGTTCGGCGTATCGTCTGCGTCCTTCAAACGATCACAACTTACCCTTAATTTATATCAACCTATTGCCGATATTTCGTATGCGCCGGCATACGTTTCTGTCATACGGATATGTGTGACAGGGCCTTAAGATGCAATTAGAAAATCAAGGCTTATTTTTATACAAAGTTATTTGATTAGATTGATCAACCACCTGAGAAACACATGGACAAATTGGAATTGCGACTACGGTAACTGGCACTGATTAGTTTTTTACAGACAAGACAAGTTAAAGAAGTTAATCAGCCTCCATGCTAAGATTCTGGCAAACAAAACAAGTGCTTTTGTTCCTTCTGATCAAATCTTTTAGTTTTTCCGAGACTTGGCGCTGTGCAGGCAGTGTTGGTGTCTTGATGATGGTCTCTGTCTGTTGGTACTGGACAAGAGACCGGCTCTGATTAGCCTGTCAACTGAGACATGATGGTTTGGACTAAACCAGTACGAGACATATGGAGAGTATTACCGGCTGACTGGGTTCCAGTGTGCAGTGGTATTGGATAGTTGTTCTCTGTTCTCTGATGACTACTGGATTTGTTATCCCAGCATTCCTGGCGTCTTCTTTCTCCCAGACAGAAACACAGGGACGGTATAATGTTAGCTCAAAAGTGATTCATGCTGAATTGGAGTCTGTTAAAACACTAAATATCAGTAGTTCTGGTTATTCTCGTGACCCCCCGGTGTTTAACGTGTCAGAGATTCATTAGACTTCAGCTCATCTGTTCCAGCTGAGCATTTCTTATCATTTCCAGTCAGAGGATGAAAGCTTACTTATCGCTCGAAGGCACATTGTATGATTTGGGTCTTTAGACTTGGAAGGAGCTCAAAGTCAACATGTGTTTCAAGGTTGCAACACGTCTTTGTTGGAGCCGAGGCTGCTGAAAATGAAACTGCTTTTATGTTGATAAGATCTCAGTAAAGATGGAGGATTTAGCCTTTTTGTTTTTCTGACATCTTAACTTTGAATGGTGCACTAACAACAATGTTTTTACTCAGCCATGTGAAAAACAAACAGCAGGGTTTCCACTTTTTAGACTTTATCATTTAAAATATTACCAATTCATGATTGAATGGATTTTGTATCTTTTAAACCACATTTCATGTTCCAGGGTTGTTAACATTGTCTGTGCTCCTCATTAAAATGAATGAGTCCCACTGTTGGCTGGCTGACATCAGTGACAAGTGCATTATGATTGGACTAATAGAAGGCCTGCTGGGATCTACACAGGTGTGTGGACCAAAACATAATGGAGCATATGGAGATTGTTATTTGTTGAGTGGGTTCCAGTGTTGAGTTGTTTTGGAGTTCTGTTCTCCAATGACTGCTGAATTTGTTATCCAGACATTCCTTTGGTTTTAATTTTCCCAGAAGGCTTTTGTATTTGAGAAAGCTGGTTCGTACTGGTTCTAAGTAAGTAAGTAAAACTTTATTTATGTAGCCCCTTTTTTGACACGTTACGAATTGCTTTACACAAATATCATCGCAGAGCGCATACAAGAGAAAGAATGAAGACGTACAAACTCAACAGCAACGAGTCTGCCCCCGATTGATATAGTTTTACGATTAATTTTCCGTAAATGAATAAAGTTGCTTCTGCGCTGCTGGACATAATTCTTGAGTTGTTAGAAACACCTTTCATCGATCGTCATTAAGCCTCAGCTCTCAGTATTAGCAGTGGATGAATCATACTCACAACAGTAGCCTACTCTGTCTTCTCCCTGCTACGGTTACATTTCATTTATATTATTGTTTGTGGTTAAAGTCGATGCGTTTTTCATGTGTTTGTGGAGGCAGGGGAATTCTGGGAAGTTCCCATGTTAATGTAATTATGTCTGTTTAATAGGACATTGTGGTCTTGAATGTTTCCCTCTGTGCTAATTGTGATGAGGAGAACATGGCTGTCTCCTGTGCAACAGACTCCATCTGGATAAAATCTTTTTTTATTGGACTGCCCTTCAAAAGCTCTTTCTTTAAGATTGCTACTGGCTAAAATGACAGTGTCTGTGATTATGCCTATGACCGTCTGTCGCTCTCATTTCTGCTCTCTTGTCTTTGTGCAAGAACTAATGCTACAGCTTTTACTTAACGCAAGTTTTATGCAGTTTTGTCCATAACGTTTATACCAGAAACCTCAGTTTTATGCGGTACGGTTACGGTTACTTGGAATAGACAAGAGCACGAGTAAGATTTCATGCTCCATTTACTAAAGATCGTAATTGTCGTTGGCACCACTTAGTCGCTTGTAGCAGAAGCTTGTAACTGTTCAGGTGTTTATTTCTGCGGAGTCTTTTATAACAAGTGTTCCAGACACTGTTATTCATGTTGTTCATTATATATCATCAGATTATAGAAGGACAAACGTGTTAGCTAGTTCCTGAATGATGCACCAGGAGAAATGTCCCTCTCTCAATGTTTCACTACAACGATTACAGTCGACTTGCTTAATTCATAGCGTGTGTACAGATGCTGCAGCTGAACTAAGTGGTGTGTTTAATGCCAAACTAAGCAGGTACATCGTAGCAGTTTGTGTTACTTTATACTCAAACTATGTTCAGCTGGTGCAGGCTGCTGGAGTTCATGTCCATGAAACATTTATTGCTCTTCATACGTAGCACATTATTTTCACTAATGACTCTTAATTGGTCGAAAGTGATGATTCATCTTTGGAACTGCAAACTCATGTCATGTTGTATTTGCTCTGGCAGATGTGTCTGGTCCCCTTCCGCTCTGAACAGATTCCCAGTGGCCTGAGACGTGCCGGCCAACAACAACTTTTTATCTAATATGGGGGGGTGTTGGAGACGGAGACCGTGACCGTGGTGACGCATTTTTGAAAACAACCAAAAGACTTTCAGTTGCTTTAGCCCCAGTGTTGAACAAACTGGACGGTATATTTACGCTAAAGAAAGATGTGTTTCCCGTATTCCCGAAAGGATTTGGCAACATTTTAATACCAACTCATAATACATCAGCTCATCTCTGCTTCAGGGAGATTTGATCCGGCATGTTCGACAGGATAAAGCTGAGAGTTTGAAATCAAGCAACTGATTTTTGAAAGCAACTGATTTTTTACAGATAGTTTTATTACTTGTTTTCTTAGATTCATTTGATTTTTGTTGATGCTCTGTTACACTCTCACACACACGCACACACATTCATCACAGGCCAGGTTTTTCCACTCCAGAGCCAGACAGCCATTGGCTCGTCGTCCTCGTTCGCTCATTTCTCATGTCAGTCTTTTCCCTGCAGAAAGCATCACTGCTGGGATTCTCTCACACGAACAAACAGGCCTTTCAGTCTTTGCCTCTAAACATTCTAATTTCATTGGCCTCATTTAGCCTTGGCTCTGCTGTGGATGAGTTGGTGGTGTATGTTGCAGGTCTGTGTGTGTGTGTGTGTGTGTGTGTGTGTGTGTGTGTGTGTGTGTGTGTGTGTTTGGACAGTGAAGGTGTGTTATGTGAGCACTGACAGACTAAATGTCCAATTTTCTGTTCTTTTTGATGTGATTTTGACATCCTGAAGTGTTTAATTTCTCTCTGAAAGCGTCCGCAGCAGTCTGGGGAGACTTAGTACCTCATTAGTTGTTTGGGTTTGTTGCCAGTAAGCATGCAGGATTTGCCGTGCACTAAAGAAAACATGATGATGTGCTGGTTGAGAACGGCTTTGATTGGACAATCTTTCATAATTTTGACCTATAGTACTTGATTGTCGTAGCGCTCCTTGTCTGGGAAATGTTTGGATGGATTTGGGCGTTGAGTCTTTTCGAAGGTGCAACATCGGCTTTAAAAATATACTTCTTACTGGAAAGTGAACTAGAAGTGGCTATTTCAGTAGCCTTGGATTCATCAGTGAGTTGTGAAGTGATGGATGAGGTTCAGAGTAGCGTCTGAGAGCGGTGGCCCTCTCCTGCCTAATGACTCTACCATTGCCCACTTTGTCCTCAGTTTATACTCTGGAAACCTGAGCTCCCTCCGTGCCTCCTCTGCCTCTTTTCTTGGCCTCTAACCAGCTTCTTCCAGACTCGCAGCATAATCACGGTCCCCCACTGCATCCTAGTCTCAAGACAAAGTCAAAGATACTGTTAAAAAGGGGAAACCATAAAATCCCAGTGTTTCTCCCAAGGTTTCTGTTTGATGGAAAATATTTCTGACACTCTGGGCATCAAATACCTAATTATCATCAAACTCTGAGTTCAGCTACATTGAGTCTCGTTTTGCACCGAGCCAAGTTTGAAAATAAAACCCTTCAACTGTCAGTGTAAAGTAGATTCATAATGACAAATCAGAGCGGATTATAAACTCAGGTCTGACATTAATCAAGGCTTAAAGAGCACTTAGGTTGTTAAATCGGTTTATATTTAAAATCCTGTGAAGCAATGGGACTATTAACCCTTCGAGAGCGACAACAGTAGGTCCCACAGAGAAGTGTTCTACATCATCTGAAAGCTGCAACCTGAAGATTAATTTGAGATGCATCTCATCACTGTGTATATAATCTGTATTTACAGACTATAATACATAAACATTGCATTTTGGTTTAGGCGCCTATTGGAGTTTGAAAGTTTAGAGTGTATAAGGCCTTAAAACATTATGATCGGAGTATATGATGACCACTCCCATGCTTTATTATGTCTCATACATTGTTGCTGCAATTATTGGGTTAATACCATTTGTTACACAGATTTGGTGCTAAAGTTAACCATTTTTGACCACCAAAAAATTGTCAGAAATACCATATTAAGACACCAAGACCTTGAGGAGCACCATAAACAAATCCATGCTGTGATTTGACAATTGTATAGCGAGCACTTCTGTCCTGGAAACCTTATTGTCAACATATGGAGGAGAGCCATACATCCTCTGAATGCCCTCGATCTATAGTTTGTGTCTGTAAAGTTTCATGAGGCTGTTATAAACCTGGAGCTCACAACAGCTGATTTCATACAGCGAGGTCAATAAAGGGTCTCATTACAATGAAATGGCTGCTATGAGGACTAACGTCATCACACATGAACACAACTGCACTCAAATATCAATATTGAACTTTAGAGCGTTATTCAGGGTCTTCCCGACGAGATTCATTAGGTGTTCTAGTTTCACATGACTTCAGTACCTTCACTCCACTGCAGTCTCTTAAAGGCCTAAAGTTAATCTTTATTATTCATAGCTATTGTCTTATTGTTCTTGTCATTATTACTATTATTTATTATAGTACTCTTGTGTGCCTTGCTGTATGGCTTTTACATTGAGGGCTCATAGATGAGAAACAGTTTGATAAGTGTTTGTAAGAGGGTTTCATCAGAAGCACATTGCAGGGTAGAAGCTGGGAAAGGTGAATTTTGTTGTTTTTGTTTTTAAAATATTTGAACGGCAGAGAGTGACGGCTGATTTATCTCCCCAGACTGTAAAAGGCCTTTTAAGTTTCCTGAGAAGGTGCAATAAATCCAGCACACATCACAGATTCACAGTTTTTACCCCCCCAAAAAAAAAACGAAAAGGAAAAAAGTGTCCAGAAGCTTTTCACCTGAAATAACTTGTGAGGAGGAGCCGACTTTAAACGGGAAAAGGAGGTAAAATTATGAGACGGATACTTTAGTCCTCTTTGTGGGAACATTGCATCATCGCAACACAGAATTAGGTAAAGAAATAAAGCTGAGGGATGATTTATATCCGTTTCATTCATCTGTTTTCAAGTCTTTAAGGTATTAGAAGTTTTTAGTGCTAAAATGATGTGTCAATAAGTAGATTCACAGAAAGCTCATTGATCATAATCAAATTATAATGTGTAAAAACAACATATTACAACCATCCAATCCAGATAGATTTGGTGCGAGTCGCCTTGTTTCATGTAGGAACTATTTTCCTTCTGCCGAACGACACCCAGCAGCGATGTGAGCACGAGCCGCTCGTCCGTGAGTAGACGCACGCTTCCTTCTGCGCGGTGATGAGTTTGGCTGGTGTAATTCAGTAGAGAGAAAATAGTTCCTACATGAATCTGCTCACAGCGAGGTCTGTGGATCATCTTGAGTAACCGGGTCATGATTTCTGGAAAGAGACTTTGCTGTTGAGTTTCTTTTAATGCACTTTCTTGGCGCTTTTTAGCAGCACAAGCCGAATATCATCTAGTTCCATTATATTGGAGAGAAGGCAGATATCTCTACGGCAACTCACACCAAAACAATCTAAATTGATAAAAAGCATTACAGTTAAGAGGAAAAATAGGTATTTTTGATCTTGGTGTGAACTGTCCCTTTAAATCACAATCGCCTCACTCGTGTATTAGACGGCTTGTTTTCACTGAAGCTTTATAACCCTAATATTGGATGAGGCGAGAAGCCGTGAATGTTTTGAGTAATCCCGTATAACTTCGTCATGTGACACATTTCTAAATATAAATTGAGCAGCACTGACAGCACTGACATTCTTTTGATGGTTGTATTCTGATTGTTGTAATTAGTATACACAAATGGTGTCGTGCAAATTCAGTCAAAAGAAGTCTGCTGGCTTTCTGTAAGTCTTTAGAAAGGGACGGACCTTGTAAAGCTGTTATGAGCCTTTTTCTTCATACTTTGAAGGAGGCGTCGACTGGATTGGGACATAATTAACTTGTAGAGCAGCCTCATATCATTAATCCGCTTGTTTCTTTGACTAACTTCACGAGCTGAAAGACTCGTCTGTGCAGGATAAGAAGCTAGTTGAGGGAAGTCGTGGATGGAGGACAAAGTGGGAGATGACGAGAATAAAGTAGAAGATAGAAAGGAGTGAAAGCAGAGGGTGAAGAGAGGTAAAAGCCCTGAGGTTAGGACCACTTTGTGTGTGTGTGTGTGTGTGTGTGTGTGTGTGTGTGAGGCTATGAGACGTGGCAGAACGAGGCCTGGCCAACCGGCAGATCTGTTCCATATGTTTCCTGCAGAAGGAGAGAGAGAGAGGCAGCTCCCCTCCACCCACAGCACGAGTCTTCATTTAAAAAGACAAAACAGTCGAGAAGCCAACCATCTCTACGCCGTCGTACTGTACGGCTGCTCGGCCTCGATGTCTGGACGGTAGATATCGGTTTCAGGTAAAGATGCATCAGAGGAAGGCAGCTGGCAGGTGTTGGGTTTCTGGGAATCAGCAGGGAGCTGGCTGCTGTTTGACAGGGGCCTCCCAGAGAGAGGGCAAGAAAACACACACACCCCGTCACGTGTGTGTGTGTGTGTGTGTGTGTGTGTGTGTGTGTGTGTGTGTGTGTGTGTGTGTGTGAGTCTTTCACTGTTTGAATAGTTTTTGTCAGCTGGGCAGGAATGAAGAACCTTTTGTTTCCAGCACTTCTCAAAATGTATTATAAATGACATATAGTATCATCTTTATCTCCATTACTGACAGCTCAGGGATCCCTCACAAAGTATATTAACACAAACAGCAACATGACATTAAGGTAAAGTAAACTCTCCATCGAGTATTGTTTTGGTATTACAACCCATAAAGTTTTTGGTTCACTCTCAGCGCAATTATGATAATATGTCAATGTTGTGTTGACAGCTTGTTATGATGTCCCAAAAAAGTTATTAATGCAGGTTTGAAGAATTAATGGCACAACCCAAGCAAAACATCAGCTGGGATCAGCTTCAGCTGCCCTGCGCCCCTCTTAAGAATAAGCAGGTATAGCTATGGATGGATGAAAATAATGTGCATTTATATGCATGTGTGTATGTGGTCAAGGTGAGTCCTGCGTGCCAGGAAAGTAGAAGCGAGCTGGTTAGACGAGGACCAGCAGGTGTCAGGTGTCTGCTGCAGTTTGGGTACATTTAACTTCCAGCTCATCATTGCAACAGGCAACGCTTTTGATTTAATTAATCAATGATCAGTTATAACACACCGAGCCTTGATCCAGAATATGATTGAGATACAATAGAGAGAACTGCATCAGCTGATAAACACGTGACACCGCTGAAAAGGCTTTTAACTGAACCTGATTTGTGATTGTTTTGCTACTCGACCGTGAACGTTTAGAGGTCTCTAAAAAGAGATTTCCTGCCGTTCAGTGAGTATGTGTTTGAAACATTCTTCTTGTGTCAGTTTTTGATGCCGATCCAAGACTTTAACATGTAAGACTACAGTACAGCATCAGGGCTCCTGTCAACCCTGCATCACACTTCAGTGACTCCATCTTTACAAATGTATCTTTATTTGTTCAAGTGGAAGAGAAGACGGAATATCTTTTTGCAAAAAAATTTTTGCAAAAGGGTCTCCCAGGAAGTCAGTTTCTCAACTATATATGTACTGGGTGTCTTCATTCTTCTCGATTAATCTCCAGACATTTATCAGTTGAGTGTGCGGTGACATCTGCTGGTGGATCGGGGAACTGCTCTTCATCTCCTACCAGGAACACTAGTCCCACTAACAACATTCAGCAGGAGGGAGAGTGGAGAACTCACTTGTTCCCAGGTCTAAACTGATCACTTCATATTGTTACCTGAAAGAAAAGACACTGGCAGAACCTATAATGTTTCATAGTAATCTCAACAAGGCCATTCTCAAGGACAAATGTTACAGCTGTACTCGACAGCATCAAGAAGAAGCATGCGTAGAATCAGGGCTGAAGGGAGCTCACCTGGTAGAGCGGGTTCCCCTCATGCAAAGGCTGCTGAGGTCCTTTGCTGCATGTCACCCCCTCTCCCCCCCTTTCATAATCTCATGCTTTATTCATTTTGGTTTTAGCTTCTACAATGTGAGGCTGGTTTTCTATATTATTATAACGTGAAGATATTCTATTTTCTGACGTTTCTACTGATGAATTTGTTGTTTATAACAATCAATCCACAGAATGGTTAGTTGCAGCTTCTCTAAGAGTCCACATATGACTGATGATGATTCTTATCTTCAGTAATCAACCTTATTTATCTGGTATGATCTTCACAACCCGTACCTAACCCATTGCTCTTTGCAGATACGGTCTTGTATTTGAGCGTTGTCTCCTATAAGTCACATTCATTGAGGATATGACAACACAAGCGCAAACCCGCTTTCATTTAGACAACATACATGGGGAGGGGTTCCAGGTTTATTTAAAGACATAATCAATAAATATAGCACCATTTCAGAGGAGAGAGCACTGGAGGAAACAGGAACCGGTTGGGAATTACTTTACCCGCTTATAATTTTAATAATAGCTGTAGTTCACTTTGTTGCTATAGTTCATTCAAACAAAATGACGTTTTGGTTTTACATCAAGGACAATGTATAATCCAGTCTGACGCGTATCTTTCAGCTTCTAAATAAAGACAATACAGACATGCAGTGAGATAATATAAAACATCCACATAAAGACACACATTGGGCTTCAAAGTGACCTATTGCACTAAATAATGCCAGCGTCATTCATTGACTTTACAGACTTCTGCCGGAAGGAACACACTATTTAAGTCAAAGTGGTTTTTAGGGTCATATAGTGAATCTTCTATGACGATTAACACGTCTTAACTTAGAAGGCATAATTATAATATGCAAGGAAATATGTTGTTAATGTGTAAATGATTTTACTCAATGTTAGTAAAAGGTGTTTTATTTTTAAACTAGAAAGAAATGAACTTAAAAAGGATATATTTTGTTAAAGAGGCATCAGCATGTTAAAAGTACTCAGTGGAGTCTCTAAGTGACCAGAGGGAGGCGCTTTAATCCTGGGAACGTTTACACAGAATGAATGTTGTTTAGAAATGCCTCACAAAGGTAGGCAGGGCACTTGTTATTTGAATTTCATTATATTGTGCAGCTGTTGGTGTTATTATGTCCGTCCTCTGCTGGAAACATTTTCTTAGTATTGAAGCTTATGATTTAAATCCATTCTCAGCACCAACATCCAGACCTTTTGTTTTGTTTTTCCCCCGGCCGAGAACCTTTTATGTGTAAATTGATCCAGCATTTAACGATATGTACTACAATTTCTAATATATTTCCTGATATACTCGTAATACTAATTTCCTGAACACTCTTGTTTTATCTATCAGGATTAATTTTGAACTCCTTCCCTATGCTGTAACGATATATTGCCCGTTCCTATCTGAGCCGTCTGGAACGCATCGTTTTCACTCCCTGCTATTTTCTGAAGTTTCCGAGCTGAACGCCCCTCCGTCCGGTCACGCAGCGAAAGGTGGCGGGCTGGATGTCCCAGTACTTAACAGGATTGGCAAACAGACTGATGCCTGTGTACAGGTTCTTCTTGTAACTGGGGGTGATGGGACAGAAGTCGTTGACTCCCACACTGCTGATTTTGTTGCCATGGAGGTAAATCACCTAAAGAGACAAAGAGGATTTGTTTTTTAATCAGTTATCATCAAGGACGGCAAGAAGCCGTTATTTGAGATTGGGAGAAAGGGAAACATGTATCCTGTGAGAGCAAGATGGAGCATGAGATCGTCCGGTGGATGGTGCAGTAATGCAGACGCTGTACCAGAAGGGAACTGACCCCCCCTCGATTTATGTTCCAACACTTCTACGATGATAAACTTTGAGTAGCAACCAAAATAATTAAATGTTGGATAAAAGCAGCTGAAATGAGTTTTCTCTGCAGGGTGTCGGGGCTCAGTCTTACACACCAGGTGAAGGAGCTTGGAGTAAAACAGCTGCTCGTTCACAGTGAGAGGAAGATTGATTAAGAGAAGCCACCAGGTCACATGAGGGCTCCTGATTTGTCTCTCTGAAAAATGCAATTTTAGTGTCAGTGTTCAGAAGATATGTGAAACTTGTGAAAAACTTTGGTGACTTTGGGGCGAAATAATCGTCATAATCTGTGTTCACGTTTGCTTCTCCTATTGGAGTTAATGCACTCAGGACCTGCTGGTCTCCTAAAGAGGCGCAGTGGAGAAACCCCTGTGACACAGATACAGGAAACTGCAGTATCTGCATGCAGTCTTTTAGAAGTGCTGCCTTCATAGTGTGGTTGCCAGCGTTCAGCCCTGCTCTCCGCTGTCGATTACACCCAGTTGGTGAAATGCACTTAAGTCTATCGATACTCATCAAAGTGTGTGTATCTCACCTGGAGGTAGCGCAGGGAGCCGAGGCTCGGTGGGACCCTTTTCAGACGGTTGTTGTCCAGGTGGATCTCACGGACGCTCGGGATGCTGGCTAAACTGCCATTTTCTACAAACTTGATCTGGTTAAAACCAAGTCCTAGTCTGCAAAAATGGAAAACGATAGTTAACACGTACACTTGTGGATAAAAAATTATCAACTCGGCATAAATTAAGTGACAAAAAACAAACCTACCGGTACCTATATTTAAACTTCATATTCTAACTTGCACATAACCAGATGGAGATTAAAAGTGAACGTCTGAATGGAAGACTTTTGTTTAAAGCTACCTGGTGGCTTAAAGGATAAACATAGTGTTATGTGAAACACACAAGAGCATAAAATGTGTCTGGTTTTCACCTCTGCAGGTTTTTGTATCTGATGAAGTCTTCTATTTCCACCTTGGAGATCTTGTTGTAGTCCAGGCTCAGCTCTGTGATGGAGGATGGGAGGTCTGGCAGATACAAAACACACCAAACACAACTAATACAAAGGGGGGATTCATTTACTTCATTGCTGAATTGAAGCATCATATCAACACACGTTAGCAGCGTTTGTGCCTCATTCAGTTGTACACGGTGTAGTAATACTGTAGATGGGGGCGTGGAGGAGAAAGAAGAGTGAACCATCCCGTTAAATCAGCACAACTTAAGGTGGTATTCTACCTTTTGGTACAGCGGTTAGCTTGGCCTCTGCTATGCCGATGTACAGGGTCGACAAGCCGTTAAAAGCTCCTAACCCGATCCCACTGTTGGCCAGAGGGTTGGCGCCAAGCTCTGTTGGGAAAAACACAAAAACATCTGGTTAAATGATTAAAGAACCATTTTAACTCCTGATTACCGGAGAGAACGTACATCAGTTTAAGGACTTGGATAAGTTAATTCACCTTTCTCTGGTTAAACATCTCCTTGACAAAGGACTGGACCCTCCTGGCCTTCGAGAACAAAGTTAGCTGATCTGATACAGGAAGCTGAAACCAGGTCTTACCCAGCACGTGGAGTTTCCTCAGGCCTTTAAACGCATCCTTCTGGATTTTGTTGATCTTGTTTTCATGGAAGCGGAGCTCGATGACGTAGGGAGGCAGGTTTGCGGGGATCTCAGTCAGCAGGTTGTAGGAGAGGTACAGCAGTCTGAGATGGTCCATGTTTATGAAGGCCTTCGGGTGAATCTTGGAGATCTTGTTGTTGATCAGAAACAGGCCCTGATGTTGGAGAAAGGAATCACAATAAAAAGTCAAACTGAGTTTAGTTCATTTATATTAATATGAAAGGTTTGTTTGACTGTTTTTTGCCTTCGAACGTATTTTGATTTCTTGATTTTGTACTGTATTCGAAAGAGATTCAAAACTAACATTTGCTAAAAAACTAGACTTGATGAACAGAATCAAACGAAACGCAATCCTGTTGATATTCAGGTCAGCTGCACCGTTCAACACGTGATGAGAAGCCACTATATTAACACACAACTGCTGATTGTTCTCACTTTGTTTGCTTTGATACAGCGCAGTGTTTTCCAGAGTTTCAGGCCTTTATGTGGTTTATTCTCAGCTGGGAAAACGTTATTTAGATCAGATGTGTTGTTCCAGCCTCTACTCCTTAACTGGGAGTTTCATACTGAGGGACTGTAATCTCGTCAGACTGCAGGCGGATATTAGTGAGCTGTTTCTTCTTATCTGCTAACTTTAAAAGCTACAACATGGTATTGTCATTAACTTGTATCTTGAGTCTGAATGGACTCAAATAGGCATTTTGTGGATGTAAGTAGTAGTAGCCATTGGTTCCGCTCTGGATCTCTATATGTACACTTGTTAAGTAGAACAAATGGCTGTGAGCATGCAGTTTTCTGTTTTGAAGATGTCTAGTACAGATTCTTTCTAGACATTATTAGAAACAGTATGTTCGTGTAAAGAAAGAGCAAACGTGTACACAGAAAGCAGAATGGCTCTAAACGTAACTCTTCAATTCAATTTCTTCCAATATTACGTGCGTAACTTCAGTAATTGTGTGCGTTTGGCTCTGAGCGCTGCCGAAGCCTGCGAGCTACACTGCTGCTGCTGTGCTCACGTGCTGACTGTGTAGACACAGTGTTGGTCTCGTTAACAACAAGATCAAAGTGTATTTCACATGTGTCCATCTTGTTTAAGCTTAAAGAAGCCAGTCTTTCAGGTGCCATCTTTAACTAACCACGTCTTGTCACAAGGTATGTGGGCAAGACGTCCTTGTTGGAGTCCAGATCGAGCAAAATCAAGCTGAACTGGGCAGTTTTAGTAGGTAGGATAGAAATTGGAGCTTCCGATTATCCCGTTGATTAGATCATAAGGACAGATTAATACAGTCATTTCACATTTCCTGCAGCACAAATGTGGTTCAGACGCGTGCAGGAGATGTGACTGAAGAGACTTTAAGTTCAGACAGGACTCTTGTCTGTTTCATGTGGACAGAAAGGCATTGTGGTGTTCATTACCGTGTGCAGGGTAAACCAGTTCTCTTACATAAAGCTTGTTGAGGTGTTTAAAGTCGTTCTCCTTGATCTCAGTGATGTCGTTGTTTTGGAGGTCGAGTATCACGGTGTCTTCAGGAATCTTCTCCGGAACTCCGATCTGACCTGTTGGCAGAAACACAAATGTCTGATTAAAAACCAAAAGTGATGACAATAAAAGCTCATTCACCACCTGACAGATAGATACTTTATTCATCCCGAGGGAAATGTTTGTGTGAGTTTATAAAATACTGAGATGTGCATGTTGTTGTCTGACATCTCAGTTAAAGTTCACATTTGTATTGATTGCAAGATGCATCAAACAATCAATTAGAAATAATAATAATAACTCTAGAACACCAAAACAAGTCTTTATACCAATAATATCCATGAATCAAGGTGTGTTTCAACACACTGTGTTAGGAACATCCAGATGTGTTCACACTGTGTGTGTGCTCTCACCCATGTCGGAGCACTGCACCACTCTGGGTGAGCATTGGCAACCAGACGGACAGTTCTCATCGTCATAATCATCGTCATCCTTGTCATCGTCATCCTTGTCATCGTCATCCTTGTCATTGTCGTCGTCGTCGTCTTCATCGGCAGAATCGGCCATCATGGTGTCATAGTCTTTCATGAAGTCCATGACATTGATTGGCTGGTAGGGTTTGGCGTTACCTAGCACCAGCAGGCAAAGCAGGAGGAAGACCCTCATGGCTCTTATCAGAAGACGGGTCTGTGAAACAGAAACCAGGGAGAGCTGGGGGGAAGACAGAGTTTAGATTAGCTCTAAAACTAATAGACAGGACTGGACCGCGATGTCATGCCACGGAGGAAGTAATCCGTCCAGGTAGAGAAATGTTTTTTGTTTGTTTTCACTACAGAACAGAGATGCAGAAACCTGTAGTCACCTCCGTTGACGGTGTCCACATGAATGACCCACTTTTAAGATGGTTCCTCGAGCGTAGATGTACAATAGCACTTTGTAGTAAGTGGAAATTGGTAAACTTTCCATCTTTCTTTGGTGGTGATGGCCTAGTGGTCTGGTGTACGCCTTCTAAACCAGAAAGGTTGTGAGTTCAACACCAGAGCTGCCACCATTGTGCCCCTGAGCAAGGCACTTAACCTGACCTCCAGATGGACTGTCCCTGTAGTTAGTTCACTGTAAGTTGCTCTGGATACGAGCGTGTGCTGAATGACCTGTGATGTGATGTAATCTTTCTCAGGGTGGTGTTGAGATGCACACAGCAAACATCTAACTCTACGCCATGTTTAAAAAGAGAACCAGGAAGAGTTTCTATGTTTCAACCACTTCAATGATGAGCATATTGTTTTAATAGATGCAACGTTTCGCAGCAAGAAGAATTGGATCTTTTTTCTAATTAAACACGGGATAGAATCACTTCTTCTGGCATCGGGAAACATTTAAATCCAACAATCTGATCGTCACTGAACTGTTTTAGAGAGCGGGTTGTGGTTACACCAGCTAATCATAACTCCATCACTAAGTTTGTCTATAAAGTTCTTAGTAACTACTCATTAGTTTCAAACTAGTGACAAAAAGCAATCAACTATTTAAACGTTTTAACTAACTATTTAAACGGGGAGTCACCATTTAACAACATAACATACCAGAAACAGCGGTTTTATAAGAGGATATATTAAACTTAACTGTTAATGCTTTGTGAAACTGCTGACACGTACTGTATCCCACTAAAGGCTTTCAGGCAGCACAACACAGATGTTAGTGATAACAAGAACACATGGACACACACACAAACCTTAACTCCCTCGAGTGCACTTAAGCTCATTTAAGTCCTTACACTATAACTCACATTTCAACACCACCTTTCGTGTTTACATTATGTTCACCGGTTTCTATGATTCCACTTCTCCAGTTTCCTTCATGTAACGTCAGCGATGCTGTTCGACTCCTCGCTGTTCATGGAGCGGGACAATCCCTCGCAATGTCTTCAGTATTAATGCACCAACATGTAGTCAGAACTTGAATGTTGTAGTTAGTTGAGGTGGAGCTACTTCTTATACACTACGGGTCAAAGGTTTTACCTCTCCTCTTTTTTTGACATTTGCGCAGTTTAATGTTTCAATATTCTCTCAAATTAAAGCATATAACAAACAATGGGAGGGAGTTCTGACATAACTTGGAGTTGTTTTGGGTCATTATGTTGCTGTATGATGAACTAACACTTAAGGGTTATAATCGTCTTTCTGGCTGCCTTCTGTTAATCGCCTTTTCACGTCATTATGATAGAAATATATATATAATAGGGTGAAGCAACGCAGTCTGTTCCAACACTGCTTTTATACATATATAACAAACGTTGTCACTGTAGAACAGCTGGAAGTTGTTATTCCATTACAAGTTTCTTTGGGAACCTAAAGTTTAGTTTATCCTTTGGCAGTTTAGCGCTTACCTTTGTACCGTTTCAGGCTATTCACAGCCTTGAACTGCTTATAGTTCAGTCATTTTGTGTAGTTTAATATATATAGAGAGATATATATATAGATATATCTATATAGATATATCTATATAGATATATCTATATAGATATATCTATATATACAGATATATCTATATAGATATATAGATATATCTATATAGATAGATAGATATATCTATATAGATAGATATATCTAGATAGATATATCTATATAGATATATCTATATAGATATATCTATATAGATATATCTATATATACAGATATATCTATATAGATATATCTATATATAGATATATAGATATATCTATATAGATAGATATATCTATATATATCTATATAGATATATCTGTATAGATATATCTATCTAGATCTATATAGATATATCTATATATATATATATCTAGATAGATATATCTATATATCTATATATAGATAGATAGATATATATATCTATATAGATATAGATATATATATCTATATCTATATATATATATATATATATATATAGATATAGATATAGATAGATATATATATATATATATAGATAGATAGATATATCTATATATCTATATAGATATATATATATACATATATATATCTATATCTATATATATATATATATATATATGTATATAGATATAGATAGATATATATATATATATATATAGATAGATAGATAGAGATATATATATATAGATATATATCTATATATATATAGATATATCTATCTATATATATATATATATAGATATATATATATATATAGATATATCTATATATATATATATATATATATATATAGATAGATATATCTATATAGATATATCTATATATATATATCTAGATAGATAGATAGATAGATATATATATCTATATAGATATACATATATATATCTATATATATATAGATATAGATAGATATATATATATATCTATATAGATAGATAGATCTATATAGATATATATATATATACATATATATATATATATATATATAGATATAGATAGATATATATATATATATATATATATATATAGATAGATAGATAGATAGATAGAGATATATATATATAGATATATATATATATAGATATATATATATATATATATAGATAGATATATCTATATAGATATATCTATATATATATATATATATATATATATAGATAGATATATCTATATAGATATATCTATATAGATATATCTATATATATATATATATTCATCCCTTTTGAAAGAGGATAAATGATCATATTGATATCATCTCGCCTCGCTCTACTGAAAAGTAACCTGTAGCTACAGCAGCCAAATAAGTGATGTGAAGTAAGAAGTTAAATATTTCCCTCTTGTGGAGTAGAAGTACAAAGTAGCATCAAAATAAAATACTCAAGTAACGTAAAATTGTACTTAAGTACAGTACTTGAGTAAATGTACTTAGTTACTTTCCCCCACTGAACGATAAATGCATGTATGCTCAGTAGTAGAGTGATCGAGTAGACTCAATCCTCTCAAGGGTTGGAGTCATACTGGATAACACTGCAGTAACTGCAGATGTCACCTCAGATCCACCAAAACACTTTTAGTGCTCCAGCTGAATTTTACAGCCCTCACATAAGCCTGATTTAGGAATGTATTGCTAAAACAGTGCATGGTGGGAAAATACACGCAGAGTTCCTGTTAGTCCTGATCAGTTTCAGTAAGTGCTGCTGTTTTTTCTATCAGTGTTTCCATGAATTTCTGAAAACCTCCACTGGAAACGAGTTCTTGCAGCCAACATAAATGTTTCTCCAGCTCTCACCTATTCAGCATCTGTGGTGATTCACAAAATGATTTATATATCGTCCTCTATTACACAGTCACACAGCCAGAGAGGCCGAGGTCGTCTGGTTGCGTGCTTCTGGTAATCTTGATGGATTCTGAGCCCTTCAGTTGAGGAGTCAGTCTTCCCACAAATATGTGGTGGTGGTCGAGCATCCTGCTACAACAGCAAATACCGCTCGGCGTAGACCTTTCCTCTGCACCCAGACTCTCTTTTGTTCCACATGTGCATATGTAGCACAAAAGAGGCTGTTTTCTTGATGTGTGTTTTGCAACTTTGTGGGTATTTGCTTTTACAACTTGGCAGCAAGTTGGAGATAATTATCCTGTTTATTGTGTTTTCCTGTCGTTTAATCAAACAAGTCTTGGAAACCGATACAATAAATCAGATTCTCCAGTCAGAGCGGTGAAGGTGAAGAGCTTTTGTTGACAGTCTGAGTTATACTTAGTTCTCTACAGGTTTGCATTTCATAGAATCATCCTGACCAGAGTGTCGTCACCACTTCATCCCCTCTGATCCCTGCAGTCGCCATCAGGACTCTCATGCAGTATAGTCCCAAATAGTCAGTCAATCATTTCTTATGATTATTTGTGTAATAGTTAAGTCAATAAAATGTCAGAAAATAGTGAAGCTCTAGACTAAAATCCAAAAGATATTCAGTTTAAAATGATGTAAATAGAGACAGCCAATCATCCCACTGGAAGCTGGAACCAGAAAACATTCAGCACGTCAGAAACTCCTGCTCTTAAAATACTCTTTTATTTTTGACGATTAATCGATTTATCCAAATTATTAGAGAGAATTTTCTGTTGATCGACTGATGGATCCATTTTCTCAGCAGTCTTCACACCAGTGTAAGCTCTGTCCGCTTTATGCTACTTTTGGAAATGTGAGATGATTCAGGCAGATTTCCATCATGTGTTTGTATTTACAGTTTCTCATGAACTGTTCTGCACGGAAAATTAACTTTGCATTTTTGTCAAATGAGACCTATGTTGAGGTTAGACTCCAGGCAAGAAACACGTGAAAGATCTTATCATTCAAAATAAAACCCGACCACTAAACATAATTTTCCCTTCAGATTCGTCCTTTTATATATTTCACTATAGAGGTGATCAACAGACTTCCACAGAACATTCTTGCATGCAAATCACTCAGAAATAAGTACATTTCTCTTAAAATACATCAGTTTTTCCTACAATACGAACCCAGATGAGCTGCTGAAATGAAAAACCTTAGACTAAAACTTGCAGTCTCGTCCTGTGGCTCCTCTGAAACACCTCCACCACCTTCAAGGCTTTCAGCACAAGTCTTGTAAACTGACCTAAAAACATCAGAGATGCTGCATTCTCTCAAAATAGAAAAAGATTGACTAGTTAACATCTTAAAAAAAGACGAGGTAGTGTTTCTCTTGTTAATTAATCCAGGTTGTGTCTTACCTCGGCCGTCAGGTGTGTTTGTGTCCTTGTTTAAACCCCAAGCAGTGAGCAGAGCAGCAGCAGGGTCCAGCTGGAAGGCTGAGCGTTGGATCCTCAGTCAATACATTCCCAGTGAACGGAGAACAGCATCACCCTCTCTCACCAGAAATAAAAAAACTGCCCCCAGAACACCCCCACCGACGGAAAACCACCGCTGTTAGGGTGAGAGGTTCAGTTTCAGTGAAGAGCTGTGGACTCTCTGTGATCACACCGTCTGTACATCTCTGGGACTACATTTGAAATGCCATTGCTGGCACTTTAGTCATGTGCTTGTCATCAGGAGCTTTGAAGTGATGCCAGGATAGTTAGCTTCAGACTCCTGCATGCTGAACTCTTTTATATAGAACAAACTGGTAGGTCTGTCACCACCCCTCCCTTCACGGCCAGGTGCCATATTAAATATTTTAACATGAATGGTTCCTACACGAAGGCCTGCTGGCTCTGGGTTAAACAAGGATCGTGGGACAGTCCTGTACAGCTGCTGTAGCTGGTTCTTCTCAGTGAAACATCAACAGTTGGGATGGAGGTGAGCCGGCCCTGCAAGGGATTGTTAGGATGAAGCCAAATTCCTTCATCTGGCTGCTTCATAGTAACTGACTTCCTCAAATAAAGACCTCACAGGTGAGCATCTGAAGCGCTCAGCAGGAGCATGTTTGAGATGTTGAGATGCTCGTCATCAGGTAGCAGTACATCTTCATGGTTACCAGGACAGGATCATGAACCAGCCCCTTTTTTATATTCCTTCCTAAAAAATATACTCTAAATTGAAATGTCAACATAAAAAAAAAGTAGAAACACTTTCTTAAAACAATGAGCCAATCTGAGGGAGTGAGAATACACATATTTTATAGACTTAATCTGCAATCCTGTGTGTGTCTGTGTGTCTGTCTGTCTGTCTGTCTGTCTGTCTGTCTCTCTCTGTCTGTCTGTCTGTCTGTCTGTCTCTCTGTCTGTGTGTCTGTCTGTCTGTCTGTCTGTCTGTCTCTCTCTCTCTCTGTCTCTCTGTGTGTCTGTCTCTCTCTGTCTGTCTGTCTGTCTGTCTGTGTGTCTGTCTCTCTGTCTCTCTGTCTGTCTGTCTGTCTGTGTGTCTGTCTCTCTGTCTGTCTGTCTCTCTGTCTCTCTGTCTGTCTGTCTGTCTCTCTGTCTGTCTGTCTGTCTAATTGCTGTTTGGATAAAGCTGTGACTTTACTTTAATCGATAGATGAAGCCAACAAAGGCTTCTTCTGTTGAGCATTATGTCACCCCACAGGCAAGTAAAACAAACTCATAAAGATGAATGAGTCTTCAGCAGCGTAGTCTCCTGACTTATGGTGCTGTGAGCTGAGAGTCTGTGAGAGCTGGTAGCTTTGTCTTGGTGTTATTAAAGAGTTCCTTCCTAAGTGGAAAGGAGTGGCAGCAGAGAAACAGATGATGCTTTGCAGCATCAGGGCAACATGAATCGTTCTGCGTTGTGTTCTGCATGATGTGTTTCTTAACAAGGCACAACATGAGAGCCTGAAGCTTTACGTTCAAGGCAGAAATGAGAAATACCTCCCAAGAATGGAAACGCTAACAGGAGCTTGCTCCCGCAGGGGTTCACGTGCTACACTATTCCTTTTTCCATTCGGTGCTGGTATTTTCTGCTGAGCTGAGCTTGAACGGCACTCTGAGACACAACTTACAGCAGAGCCAGACCCTCCAAATATTCTCTGGTTTGGCAGTCAGACAAAACCGAAATGGGTCTCTGTTCTGGTTTCAATGCATCTTCTTGGTTTAGTAACCATATTTTCCAATCCTTCAGAGATCTGGTTAAATGATCATCTCATCATAAAGAAGCCTGCAGAGCTCTGCCATGTTCAACTTACTCTTTAAAGGAAATTCATTCATTTTAAAAGATTTTAAGCAAATGTTTGAGGTTTCCAGCTCTCCCAAAAAACTGAATTACACATCACAAACAACTCTTGAAAAATATTTAATCTAAATGAAGTCTTTACTGGTTAAATAAGGACGCCGGTAGTGAGCGAGCTGCTCGATCGCCATGAAAGAGTTCTAGATCGCAGCCAAAGATTAACAAGCACTTCACTGTTTCTGTTTCAACAAAGAGCTGTTAAAGTACAAGCTTTAGTTCATCTACCTCACGTCTCAACAGCCCCACTGTAAGACACTATAAGCACTTGTATTATTCTCCGGCTCAGTTTACAGTTTCTCATTGTCATAGCTTTATTCATAGCTTGGCAGAAACAATACTCTGTTATGGGCCAGATTTAAGATAAAAGGAACCATTTTCCCAAATGTTGCAGGGATCTAATTAGAGCCTGATGTAACGAGAGTTTTCTGCTTACTGTGCTCTATGAAAAGACACGAGCTTTGTTCTACACATAAAGTACAACATCATATCCTTTTGTGTTGTGTTTGCCTGCACATCAGTATAGTTTCCTGTACGAAAGTACAAAAGCAACCTTTTAAAATGTGGAACTTTTGTTTTGAGCAGGACTTTGGTTTTCTGCAGGGTCTTGTGCATGAAACCCTCATACTTCTCAGCTGATCGGTCTGCCACAGAAAGATTTAATTTGGTAGCTTCAATGGTCCAAATTGGTTTGTGGTATAGAAAGAATATATGGCGTAATTGTTGGAACAGTATTCAAACTGCAAATTAAATGTTAGAGATTATTTCCTGATGGGAGATGGTCTGTGCTCTTGATGGGAGGCGGTCGGGATGTGTCTGCTCTCTCAGGATCTCATCATTTCCAACTCATCAGACGTCTGCGATGGCGCTGGAGTGGCTGAGGCTTGTTGTGTTGAGAAGAATTTCCTCCATCCTTCACATTCATCACTGGGGCAACTTGCAGGGCGACGGTGCCATGGAGTTGCCTCAGCGCTGCTGTTGATTTAGTGCATTGTTGGAACATCTTGTTGCCAGGAAACATTTAGTTAGAGCTGCGACAGGGCACAACAGACCAGTGTCCATCAGCCTTCCCCTTGACTTCACCATGACCTCAACTCACCATGAGTCCACCTGATGATGATGATGATGATGATGATGATGATGATGATGATGATGCTCAGGACCTTCGGACTGTCCGCACTGTTATGTGCAAGGGATCCGATTGGATTTGTCCAGATAGCACCAAGCTATCTGCAAGGGTTGCTCTGGTTGTGACGTAGGCGTCAGTAACTACGTAGCTACGCTGGTGATGTGACCATCCACTGGGCGTTCAGAGGAAGGATTGCAAGTAAAAGAAAATTGCACAGATTTAAAGAGAGCCCTCCTGAGGATGGAGGAGAGGCAGCAAGTTCACCTTCAGGCACACGTGCGCCAGCACAGGAAAGTTGCCACAGACACCACAACTCCAGTGTACCAAGAAACACTCAAACTCGTTTGGCTAAAGGGTAACAGAGTGTAACAGAAGGACAGAGAGCTAAAAAGACTCAGCACTGGCAATGCCAGGCAGTATGGTGATAGCTGTAGGATGATATCATTTGATATTAAACATAATGTTTAATTAGTACACGCCGGATGAATAAATTACAATTAATTTATTTTGCAACCAAGAAATTGTTTTGGTCAGCTGGTCTTTCTTCTTTAGGTTTACATATTATACATTTTACAGACCCGTACGTTTACTTAAGTGTTACCAGAAAAGTTTCTTCATAATTATTTTTTATGTAGCAGTTTAAAATAAATAAAGTTAGGATAGCAGTACATTTTTAACAATACATTATATGAGCCCCAACTTTGTTTGACCTCCAAATAAAATGTTTTAGATCAGTGGTTTGCAACCTTTTTGGCTTGTGACCCCTTATGTTGAAGTAATGCCCACTTGTGACCCATTGTCAGTGGGTGTTTGCGTCTATAGATTATGTCAACTAAAGAGTAATCTTTTCAGTTTTATTTAAACTTTTAGAGGGCTGCAAAGGTAGAATGAGTAAGTAATGCACATGGAGAAATAATAACATGGTTTTCATATATTTTTTATAATCTCAAAACTACAAAAATAAGACCCACGTTATAATAATTATAATAATAATAATAATTATTATTATAATCATAATAATTATTATTGTTATTATTATTGTTATTATTATAATCATAATAATAATTATTGTTATTATTATTATTATTATTATTATAATCATTATAATTATAATAATTATTATTATTATAATCATTATAATAATTATTATTATTATTATTATTATTATTATTATCATTATAATACCAGATTAATCCTGTTATGGAGCTGAATGAAGGTCCAACCTTGTACTTATTATTTGTACCTGATGAAATATCTGCTGAGTTTCTAAAACCTTATTATAACCTTGAGCCATAAGCCTTCATCCTGAGAAGCATCGAAGAGGTTATGTGACTAATGACTATTAGATTGTTCCTTCATGTGTTTGATTTGTGATACTGATGAACGCAGCAGCTGTTCACGCTGGCAGACCAGAAGAATTCTCTTTTCAACAGGAAAACTTTTGATCTTTGAGCTTCGGCTCGTTGGAAGAACGTTTTCCAGCTGAAGTACGATGAGATGTCGACTGCCAGCATCTAGAAAGTGACCAGACATTACTGATTGTTGTTTTTATTGCTGTATTACTTTTAGATGTATTCCTGTCTGCATATAATTGTCAAATATTTCCATAATTTATTTTTTACCAAAGAGGGAGCTGAGGTTTTTATCCTCTTCACAGTTTAGCTTTTCTGTTCCAATCGTCCTTTAGATCTGTCTGCTCCTGAAGTAAATGATCCTGAACCTCAGGCTCTCAGAGGAAAATATTATGATAAAGTTGGCTTTCAGCTGTGATAATTGCAGCTTCCACTGAATGTTTATTGCATGAGGGGAGAGGACATGTGATGCGGACATAACCGCATTTTATCCTGACTCACTCTTTAATAGCCATCATGGCTCCGCCTCCTCCCCGAGGCCTGAGGTGTTAATTTGGTGACATGAAAGTGAATGAATTACTCCTCAATGCACAGGATGTGCTGACAGTGAAGGGGCTCAGGATCTTCAGTGCAATATAATCGAACTTGTTGTTTGGATATGTGACTCATACACCTCACAGGTTGAGTATTTGCATTCATAGTCAACATGTGTCTAATCTTGGAAAAAAAAACCCACTCATGTTACAGGGTTCCAGATGGAAACACGAGGCTTATGTAGCCTCGTTCCAGACGTCTGAATCATCCCTCAGATTAGTCTGTTTCCAGATCAGGAGCCTGGATGACTTGTAAGATTCACTGAAGAGGCACATAATGTCAGGATCTTGATTTTCCGTTTCCTGTTATGTTTTGAAAGGTAACGTTTTGCGTGAAGGTGCACACAGTCGATGGTCGTACATTTTATCACAGCCCATCCAAATGATCCAGCATCACCTTGTCAGCCATGTACAGTATGTAAACAAAGTCAGCGCAGAATTTGCAAAGATGCGTTTGAGGTCATTTAGAAACATTACATAGTTTGTCCATCATAGACCAGTGAAATGTTCTGCTCATGTTAATGTTTAAAAATGAATATCAGGATTTTTAGAACTCCAGATATCAGTTCCATAATGAACATTACATAATGATCCTGTTATCTTATTCTTATGATTTAGTGTAGGTGGGGTTTCATCAATCAGGCAGTAATGGGAACATTGTGAGCTTTATTTGAATCTGCATCGTAACATTGTGTTAAACTATAGTTTATGACACATTAAATAGACATTTTGTCATATCAGTTATGCATGTTGGCCAGCCAAGAGCAAAGGGAGGGGCAGATGTGTGACAGTTATTAACCGCAACTGAAATGTCATGTAAATGTAAAAACTACAAGAGCATGTAGTCCACCTCTTCCCCGCTCACACATAAAGAAATGACTCCCAACCTGCAGAAGTTGAGTTATTATTACGTTATACTGCAGTTACATGGGTTGATAGTTGAAGCATTAACATAAAGCTATAATATGATGTAATGTCTCTGTGTTGAGCAACACTGAGGACATCATTGAAAGAAAACTTTGAAATTAAAATTTACAGTTTGGGGGGAAAAAACTTGTGGAGCCAACGGCTCCTCCCACGTCTGAGAGACATTCGTTAGAGGGTTGTTTCCTCAGACCACATAACTGAACTCATCTCCATTAAAGTCTATAGCAAATCTGCTGAGACTGCATTTAATAGTTTCCTATTCAATAATGAGACACGGTGAAATCGAAGATACCTGGATGTAACTCCAGAGTGTGTGTGTGCGTAGACCAACGTCACTTTAGATCAAACGTGAAGTGAAACTGGAGTATAATTTAAAACACAACACGTCCTGATCTTACATGCGTGTATCACCATCTGGCTTAACCAGAGGAAGTTACTGTCCTCCTGCTTCTGTCCACTTACATAAATAATGTAAAACAATGGCAGACATGACTGTACGTCTTTTGTCTCTTGGGGATTAGCTCTGCACTCCCTTCATTGTAATCCTTCTGCGCTGCTCTTCATCTTTTACACAGAGAGCTCAAAGGATGTGTCACACATGTGATCACACGACTCCTTTCCATGTCAGCGTTTCTATGAAAGAAGGCATTTGAAGACACAGAGCTGAGAAATGGAACATGAAGGTGGTGAGGTTGTTAAAAGTAATGTGTTGGGCTTGTGGTCTCATGTCATTGAATTCTTTCCATTTCTTTATTAGCATTATCACTTTACGGCGTTATGGTGCAGGAGTTCTTTCCACTTTAGAGAGTTTAACATTTTACTAAAGGAGACAGATGTGTTTAGGAAGTCTGAAGGTCGTCCGTCATCTTCATACCAGGTTTAGGTGAGCGAGGTGAAAAACAACTTGCCATACCTAAAACACATTAGTGTATGAGGGCCAGAGAAGAAGAAATCTTATTTCTATGCAGCTCGTAAGGGTTCAGTCCAAGGATATGACAGGGCAGTGCGTTCCCATAAGGAAAGTTACATCAGCAGTAACTGTGTTTTGACAGTTTCATTATTGTTCCCCATGTTCTACCTGTTCATCATGTCGTTTTTATAACATATAGCATCAGAGGAAGCTAGGGAAGGGAAATGTATCTTGTGTTTTGACTTGGCACATTAGAAACCCTAATCTTTCCCCCTTTTGTTTCTGGAGTTTTAAACAAATGTCTTTTTGTTTTTTGAGTGGTCACTTGGTTTTCTGGGGTCTTAAGACCACACTGGAGGAGGAGCGTACACAGGAGAAGGCTGTGGGGGAGATCCTCTGGGGGTCGATGTAGTTGTTTTCCAGTCTCAGAGCCACCAGAGTGGAGTCTCCGCTGTGGTGTGGGTCACAGATTCCTTCGTCAGGGATACTCCTGGAAGACAGTATCGGGATGCGGTTAGATCAACTCGTTGTGTATTCTAGGACGGCAAGTAATGTCGTTACAATTATTGTTTTCAAACATTCAATATGTTTGTGTACATGATAGCCAATTAGAGGGTTAAGCAGGATTTTGATTACGAAGTTCCTCAAGGAAGCATTCTGGGCCCTGTTCTTTTTTAAACCGGCGCTCTCTGGGCATCATAATGATGATGATACACATCTACACGTCTTCATTTCCCTTTACAGTTCTTTACTCCCTGTCTAACATTATATTTAGATGCTATTTGTATAAGCAGAAAGAGAGACCGTCTGTCATGCAGATTAATACACAAGTTACAACTCTGGCAGTGGTTTTAGACTCGGATGTAAATCGTATATTCTTTTGTAATATTTTGTCATTTCATCAAGGCCACAAAAACATGTTTTTCATCTTAGCAGAATCGCTATAATGACACGACCTTTAAGTCTGAATGACGCTGAAATGATAACACACTTTCAATTACAAATTGCCTAGATTACCGAAATTCTCTTTTACCAAGTTACTTAAAACATCAATTAGAAAATGTGTTTGAAGAACATTATGATTAACTAAAATAAGTTTCCCACCCGGAATCCCATGTTGGCAGTAAAGATCACGGTGTTTAAACTGTTGTTATGGTGTTTTAAATGCTACTTTTATATAAACCATGCTACAGCAACCCTGCATGGATGTGTGTGTGTGTGTGTGTGTGTGTGTGTGTGTGTGTGTGTGTGTGTGTGTGTGTGTGTGTGTGTGTGTGTGTGTGTGTGTGTGTGTGTGTGTGTGTGTGTGTGTGTGTGTGTGTGTGTGTGTGTGTGTGTGTGTGTGTGTTTTTCAGGCTGACCCACAGGTGGAAACATGAATCAACTTGTTTTGTTTCTTGTCGTCAAGACAACTCTCCATTCTGTGAACCTTCAGCTTTCATATTGTCTGGCGAGCTGAGATGAGTGAGTCAGTCGTCTGGTCGGCCTCTGCTCTGTTGTGAGACTCTATGTTGTTGGTCTCACAGGACTGTATTTACTTCAGATGTATCAGTCATGATAACATTGTACTCGTGTTGTACTCTCATATCATTTGAATAAATACCGTTTTATGATTCATTATTCCTAGTTCTGTTTTAAAGTACGAGGAAGTAATCATTTTATAATCGCAGGAAAACCTTCAACCCTTGTAGATATTTGTAGATGACGGCTTCACACCTGATCTTGTTGTTGTTGAGTCTGAGGAAGTGTAAGTTGGTCATCTCGTTGATGCCAGACGGGACAGAGATCAGCTGGTTGTGATCCAGACACAGCTCCACCATGGAGTGGTACGAGCCGAAGAACGACTCGGGCTCCACTGCCTCCCCATCAAGCTTGTTGTAAGAGAGGTAGAGGTACTCTAACCCAGGGTCCATGTGGGCGAACACGTAACCTGTGGAGGGGTTCAAAGGAGGAAATGTGACTATAGTGGACCATGACCCTGTTTTTGTACCGTTCAGTCTAGAAACGATTATTTTGATCATTGAATCATTATTATGTCTAGAAAATAATAATAACATTTGAACTGTCTGTTGTCGTAAGAGACTATGTGACAGACAAAGATGGTGGCGCTTCATTCACAGTTATCAATAAGAGAATCATACAGATCCAGGTCCCTCTGAGGCTCAAAACGTTGTGCAGCTCTTCAACCAACTTGGTTTTCTCCACTGCACACATTGTGATCTTTATTTTCCTTTAATCTCGTTGGATATTTAGCATTTTTCCTGCACTGTGTCATACTTCTCCACTTCTGCCAGAAGATGATAAATCTTCTCATCTTCTTCTTATCGGTCTTCTGACTCCCTCTGAATGAATAACAGATGTTCCTCTTGTGTTTGTCTTAATCGTCCTTCTCCGGCTCAACCAATAACAATCAACAGCACCGCAGCCTGAGAGTACCCGTTGCTCGGGTTTAGTTTCACCTCCTGAGCCTTAGTCACAGGAACCTTTCCCCGAAGCAGACGTAGATCACTGGAAACAAAAGCAGAACCTGAGGAAACATCAACACTTTCCACCTACCAGGTATCCTCTCTATGTTGTTCCCCAACAGCACCAAGTGGACCAGAGATCTGGGCAGGTATGATGGAACCAGGTAAAGGTCATTATGTGAAAGGTCGATGGACTCCAGATTTCTGCAGATGAGGGGAGGAAGGATTTGTAAGGAAATGGAAATGAGAGAGAACATAAGTGATTTACTGATTGTCCTCTTGATGGCAGCTGATTGGAGAAACACTGAACAGAAGTTGTGGATCAATCAACATAGTGCCAAAACAAATGGTCCCCGCCCCCTGGTAGTAACATGTCTCTTTGTGTCGGACCTGTGGTTGAACCAGGCCAGCGGGGCGATCTTGGTCTCGTCCAGCCTGTTGTGTCTCAGAGAAACCACGTTCAGGCTTTGGGTCTGATTGAAAACTGTCTCTGAGATTTCCTCGATCAGGTTGTTCTCCAAGTACAGCTCCTGAAGCACAGAACAAACAAATGTTTCACATCATCACGGTTGGAAAGGAAAAGGTTTTGATTGGCGGAAACTGGGATTTAGTGTCTGAGTCACGGTAGGATCCCATCATATTACTTTTCTAGTTTTTAATGAGTTACCAGTTTGTCATTAAACTGTTGTGTTAGGTGAGTGCTTCTGGTTCAGAGACGAGTCTGTGGTTTGTTTCAGGCTATAAATGCAGAATCCACCCCAAAACTGAATCCACGTTTGTTCTACCTGCAATCTTTTGTTTTCACTGGCAGCCTGACCATCATGATCAAAATCACACTTGGCTATACAAAGCTGTTAAATCCTGGAACCCCACGATCAGGAGTAATACCTGAGAGAAGGATTGGGGGTTTTGGATTTATAGAGAGTGTGTAGAAACTCTCCAAGGTCATAAAATGAGGTTTTGTTTTAAGGTGGATTTACAGCAGCAGCATGTGGCATGTGTGGTTAACCAGAGGCCGTAATTACAGGTTGGGTGGACTGGTTTCCCACAGGTAGAACCAGAGTTTACTTAGCGGAGGAATGAAAATACTGATGCATCAGCTAACCTGAATTCCTGACTGACTGCAGCCAGCTGCTCAGAAGGCTTCTGATAATGTCACTGAATGCCTGATGGATTGAATTCAAAACAATATGTTGCTGTCGGGGTTATGAATACGTTTACTGAGCTCTTCCTCGAGTGTTAGACGCACTGTGACTTTTAAAAAGAAAGTCAGATGTCTGGCTATATGAGGTATCCCAGTGTGGGGGATGACTATGAGCTGGAGAGATACAGTAGTTATGTAAACTATATATTATTTCATACCAGCAGTGATGTGGGAAGGCCTTGTGGTACGGTGCGGAAGTGGTTCCTGCCCAGTCGGAGGTAGGAGAGCTGGATGAGGGGTGCGAAGGCCAGAGGATTTACATTCCCCTCACTCAGCAGATTTCCCTCCAACTCCAGAATCACCAGGCTGCTCAGATCTTAAAGATTTAAAAGAAATCATCGTACACTGGAAATGTGTCCTGGAATCAGTGCAGCAAGGAAACGTCTGTCAGACTAGTCAAAGAGTTACTCTGCAGAACAGGAAATTCTCCTTTCATTGAGTATAACTTACCTTTTTAACAGTGTCGTCAAACATTAGAGTTTATCAAAAGGTATCTGAACAATTAAGAGCCTTGTCTGTGTGTCGCAGGGCGGGGGGGGGGCAGAGGCAAAGTCTAGCTTTGTGCCGGGCAGCAGGAAAGTGTCGGGAAAGTTGATTAACAAAAAAGGTCTTGTTGCATTTTCACACAGGTAGTGTTGGCAGCTTGGTGGGCTGTTGAGTATTTTGTGACATTAAAGCTTAAGGTCAGTATGGAGGTGCATTATGGGATACCGTGGCCGTTACCTTGGAAGCTGTTGTCATGGATTCCTCTCAGTCTATTCTCACTGATCTTCAGCTCCTGCAGGCTGGGTGGCAGGTCAGCGGGCACGGCTTCCAGAAGGTTCCCGTCCAAGTACAGACGCCTTAGCATCTTCAGACCCTGACACACACACACACACACACACACACACACACACACACACACACACACACACACACACACACACACACACACACACACACACACACACACACACACACTCTTTTAAAAACCTGACAAGCATTAGAAGTGACTGATAGACAGATGGTGTGGTTTTATTCTGAAGGGCTGCAATGGTTTAGCATCTTACTTTGAAGGCTTTAGCATCAATGCTGTTAGAGGTGAGCATGTTTTTCTTCAGGTTGATCCATTCCAGGTTGGGGATGCCGTTGAAGGCTTCTGCTGGGATGCTGGCGATGTTGTTGCCTGCAGGTCAGAAGAGTTACAGTCAGTTCACACTGAAAGCAGCAACATTGGCAGGTTCTCTGTGTGTTTCTCAGTTTGCTTGTGTTTAATTCATAGTTCTTAAATGTGATGTCGAGTGTTGGGTTCCAATCATTTGTTTTGATTCTTGTTCCAGGCTGTAAATCTGACAAATCTTGCAGTGAATATTTAGTTTCTCCTCACTTGATATATAAGTAATGCATAAAACATCCAGGTAGTAAAGACATCAACAGCAGCAGGTTGTCAACTTTATATAATTAATATTATTGCAGTAAGTTATACGCTGTATTAATGTTCTCCCTGTGGAACTAAACTCAGCCAAACATCATTTAGGAATGTTGAAACCCAAGTGTGTTTGATACAAGATTTAGATGAAATGAATTCTAGCCCTCACACTAGTGACGTATGTGTTAAAGTGGTAAAGTTTCTCTGCACTACTTTCTCCTCGTCTTGTCGCGGTGCTGACTTACCCTCCAGACTGAGAGACCTGAGCTCAGGTATGGATAGAGGAGGGAAGTAGGTGAGTTTGGCGTTGTCACATTCCAGAGTGGCATCAGAGATCTGGCAGCCTGGAGGGAGTCTTCCTCTGTTCACCACCACCACCTCCCTCTCCTCCCCTTCCTCCCCTTCCTCTTCTGCCTCCTCCGCCTCCGCTTCCATCTCCTCCAGCTCGTTCTCTGTCGCAGCAGGAGGTCTTGGTATCGGAGCAGGAAAGAGATCTACTTCTTCTTCAGGTTCTTTTAGGGGCATCTTAAACACATCTCCTCTCAGCCACACCTCCTCCTCTACCTCCTCTTCTACCTCCTCCTCCAGCTCCTCTTCCTCTTCCTCCACTAGAGCCAGAAGTTCCTCCCTCAGCCTCTCTTCCTGCCACCTCCTTTCCTCCTCTAGCTTCCATTCCTTCTCCCTAGCTTCTCTCTCCGCTGACTCCTTCTGCCTCCTGTCTTCCTCAACCTGTCTCTTCTTCTCCAGTCTCTTCTTCTCCAGCTCCTCCACCAGCCTCTTCCACTCCTCCTCCTCTCTCTCCACCTGCAGCCTTAGCGCCTCGTGCTCTTCCTTCCTCTTGTCCTCCACTATCTTCCTTTGTTTCTCCGCCTGCTCCTTCCTCTGCCTTCTCTTATTCTTCCTCGCCTCATCCTTCTTCCTCAGGCGGTCCTCTTCCTCGCGGTGCTCCTCTTCCTCCCGCCTGAGGATTCGCTGGATCTCCCCCTGGGTCACGGGATCGCCGGGGTCGTTGGGAACTGGGGAGTCACCAGAAAGGTCAAGGCTGAGGTCAGGGTCTTGGGTGGGTGTAGGGTGGTGCAGGGCAGCCAATCAGATGGCAGGAAGTGGTCGAGATAAAGAAAAAGGTGAAAGTATAGAAAGAAGGAAGAAAGAGCATCGAAACAGGAGAGTGATGAAGACAAGAGAGGAAGAAGAGGAAGAAAACTAAAAGAGAATGATACAGGAGGGAGAGGACAGACAGACAGGAGGTGGACAGACAGACGGCTGTGTGTTAGTGTTGTAGACAGACAGACAGACAGAGAGACAGACAGACCAGCTTGTGGTAGCTACAGAGCATTACGGCTGCTGTAGACCAGTCTGGACCAGATCCCATTAAACTATTATTTTATGACCAGTCAGGTAAAGTTGGTGTTTTTATGTTTGCCGATGTTGGTGCCGCTGATGAACCGAGTACCGTAGAACATTCAAGCAATCCTATATTATGCCTCATTTACACAGCATGGTCCAGTTTGACTCAGTATTGGTACCATTGTGGATAGCACCCCCTCCGTGTAGCGGGATCCTCAGCTGATCGCTGTATCAGGCGCCGTGAGAAACTGTTGTGACATTATCCACATTCACTCACTAAATCCTTTCATCGCCAACCAAACAGAGGAACGTCTGCACCGCACACTACACCCACTGTGCCGTTGCAGTTCTGTGATCTGCTATTTCTTTCAAATTAGGGTCCAGTAAATAAAAACTAAAGTTGGTCCCTTTTGACAGTAGCTTAACGATTGTGTAGGACGTCCCGTGACTCCCTAGTGACTATTCTCTCTGACTAATCAGTGGGCGCCAGTGTTTTAACTCCACCTTCTAGTATCGCCTCAGCTCGCTTAGTAGCTCGACCGAAGTGGTACCAAAGAAACAACCAGGTTCTATCCACAACCAAAGAGTCAAGTTGATAAGAGCCGTGCCGTGGAAATGTGGCACGAGAGGGTAAATAACGTAGACCAGCCTGAGCTCAGAGTCATGTGTGCCAACAGCGACATCGAGCAGATCTCTAATGAAAAAGACAAAGATGTCTTGTAGCCTTACGATGGTATAAGGTCGTAGGCATGCATCTTTGGTTGACCTGTTCATTGCTAAACGTTGTATCTGAGAATGCGTCAGTGTCACTTGATGGACCAACACTTGCTTTTAGTGTTCTTTGTTTTCAGTGAGCTCCTCACATACAGCAGACATATACACAGTGTACATATACAGATGCTTACATGCTTCTACGACTGTTTCTATTCTACGTACATCTACACACTGATAAGTCAGAGAGGTTTTCTCTTGCTTCACCTGCACATACAAACAGTGGCTGTTAATAAGTTAATCTCCCAATAATACCGACGTGTTAAAACTTTCACAACATGGGTTGAACTAAACCAAAATGTGCGAGAAAACACATTTCTTTAAAGCCATGATGGAAACAGGAAGCAACATGCTGAGGCCTCAGTGATGAACACTTTAATTTATTCACGATGAAGAGTTTAAAAACCTCTTCTGTTAGATAAAACCTGTTAGAATAAATAATAATGTTGTACAAACATGTTCCAGTAAAAGATTTAAAGTGTTTAAATACTGCCTCTGCTTGTCAGAAGCGTTGCTCATCTCTGTTGCCTCTCGATGTTGCACCATGGCGTTGCCACATGTTGTGTTTCTACCTGACTCCATGCAGACGGGGCAGCACTCCCCAGCGGGGGTGAAGGGGAAATGGCAGTGCATTATGGGACAGGTGATCTCGTCACAAACCACCCGCCCTCCGGTACACAGACAAGTCACACAGGGCTTTGGAGACCAGACGGCCAGGTCGAACATGGTCAGGCCCTGGAACACACACTGGCCCTGCTTACCTGAAACAACACACACATTACAGTCAGTCACATTAACAGGTCCCACTGTGGGCGGGATGTAAAGGCCATAAACCCATCTGATGACCATTATCAGTCAGCAAGATAAACATCAGTAGCAGGCTGAGTCAGGCACAGTTTAATAATGGAGGGAAATCAGATTTAGAGAATTGTATAGTTTTGGGTCAGCGATAGAGAAGGTCCTGTCCCCATAACACACGGAGCTGGATCTTTGGTCAGTGGATCTCTGACAGCGTGATATGGGGACAAGAGTTCTGTAATGTAAGAGAGGCAAGACCATTCAATACCTTTATAAACATTTAAAGTATCATTTGTTTAAGTAAACAAAATATCAACGTTTGTATTTGTAGTGCCATTGTTGTGTGGGTTAATACAACAGATTTTGCACTTTGAGATAAAATTTTCCCTGACCAATCAGAAGCAGAGGACATGTCCGTCCTGCCAACATACCTTTGTGATCGCTACGGAAGCGTTGACCTCAGCGGGAGCAGATAACTTAACGCTTCTTGTGTTGATCAAAGGGAAATTATGATTTACAAAATCCTGCACAGCTGCAAACATCTCATGTTAACTAATCGTTGTTTTTGTAGACGAAGATGACGTCTAGATTTTAATTTCCACCGGGAACAGCTGTCAATGTGCACAACGGCAGACGTAATTATATCACTCAACAAATCGTAAATGTGTGCAGTGATTCAGAACAAGGCAAATTCCAACCTGTGGGGTCACAGCTTCAACATGTGAGGTTACAGCTGTGACCCCACAGGCTCGAAGGACCCTCGTCGCCCTCCTCAGCTGCAGTAATTACTGTGTGTGTCTAGTCAAATGTAAAGCCTGTACTTTACCATCAGAACCAGACAAAGCAGTGATTTGTAGCATGTCCTCCCTTTGCATTAACTCCACCTCTCAACAGCAGAGCTGGGCCGGAGCTGAGCCTGGCAGTGAGTCAGTAGAAAAGACTGTAAACCACTATGATACAGCAGGAAGAGGCTCTTTGTGCCTAGTTTAAGTCTGTGCTGTCTGTCATCTATCCTTTCTAATGGTATGCTCTTTGTTACGTCCATAGAAACACAGGTAGTTAAGAGGCTCAGGTTATTTCTCTTAATTGCTGTGTCCCCTATCTCTGTCCTTGTCACTGGGAGCAGTGTGACTGTCGCCCTGTCATCTCTTCTGGAGCACACATACTTTAGAGCTTTTCTTTTCTCTTCAAAATATTGTGCTGCTGTCGTTGAATATCTTTATTGTCTAGTGAATTGCAGGGCTGTGTTAAAATAATATAGCAAGCATCAGACTCTGCTGCTGTCATGCTGTCGTGTGTTTTATATCAGTGAAACGATATGTTGGTTCAGAGACGGACAGAAACTGAATTGACAACATTTTAAATCATCAGGTAATAATGTTTTGAGCAAAAACACAAATAATGATTCCAGCTTCTCCAATGAGAGGATCTCTTTTTATATTATTGTATTCTGAATAATTTGGGTTTTGGACATTTGGTTTGACATAACAAGACATTTGAAGATGCCATCCTGGGCTGAGGCACAACGCACCAGAGCGCCTAGCGTCTCTTTTTAAAGTGTCATTCTTAAGGTGCACTTCAGGATATTTGGACATCAAATTGGGCTGCATGTGGCCCCTGAGCTAAAATGAGTGTGACACCCCTGCTCTCGAGGATGGAAACAGACTGTGTGAGATATGTAACTCTCTGCAGTCCGTTTGGTTGTCGTCCCATCACAGTCAGAGTTCAGTGTCCTCACATCCCAAACATCAGTGAAAACAGAAACTCCCCGACAGCTCCCACCAACAGACCGCCACCAACACCGTCTTCCCTTCTAATTACATAACGCTCACTTTATTGTTTTAAACTGAAGGGCTTCTGCGTGGCTTTGAGGTCATTCTTTAAAGTCTCTGTCTTCATCTCTGTGTGGGACTTTATTTTCCCACAGATGGTTTTCTCTTCTGTTCATGTTGGAATGTGATGATTGTCATTAAATGACTGAGCTGTAATGACCGGAAGCTTCATTATGAGAACAGGATGAAGCCTGAGAGCTGAGCTGTTCTCTCACTGCAGAGTCTACGTCCCGTCTGAGTCACATGTCCTGTTTTTATTCACCATTTTAATTCTATTAAGATTTTATTATCTAGAAAACTTGTGTTTTTTACCACATCAAAGTTGTAACTGCCAAGATACACTCTGTATGTTTATGTGTAAACCATCAAAGACGTGCTTTTATTTTCCAAATTAAAACCGGCATTCAGAGGATTATTTCTGGACGTATCAGAGATTTCATATACGCAGAGTAAAGGCTGGAACTTGCTTTTTTTAATATATACTATGAGTATAACGTTAATACTTCCACTTCAGTATCATTGTTCTGTTACAAATTCACCTCCCAACAGGAAGTGGGATTAATGGGCTTGTTGTTGTTGTTGTTATATTTGGTGGAGGAGCAGAATCGATTAGTCGACAGAAAATGATTATAATTTAAATCATTTATCAAATATTTGATGGTTACAACTTCTCCAGTGTAAGGACCGGCTCTCTGTTTTATATAATTGTGAAATAATATTTCGGTTTTGGATTGTAAATCAGACACAACAAAAGATTTAAAAGTGTCACGTTGAATTTGGAAATTGTGAAGAATATCTCCCCTATTTTATAGACTCCAGGATTAACATCAAAAAAGATTAATAATAAATAGATGTTACAGATCTATTTGGTCGGTGTGGTACCCATAACACCCTTCTCCACCGAGATATGTAGAAACGTGTATCCGAGCATCTCACTCACCTGGGATAACGTTGTAGCTGGAGTGCTGATCTTCGAGGTTCTTGTAGGATTCCAGGAACAGAGTGTTTCTTTGCTTCTCTCCAGGCTCCGCTGTGACGCTGGGACCAGGAACCAGTCTGATCTTGAAAGGTTTAGGTTGCCCACCTCTGGCACCCCGTGGACCTGCAACACGTGTTCATATCAATTTACGCAGGCAGATAGACGGGTTTTGAAATAAAATCAAATAATTCTGTTTTAACCATTTGAAAAGACAACTTCAAGTCAGTTCTTGATCTTACTAAATTCCTCGTTTGAGACTCACTTTAATGTATTCCCACTGTTATGCAAGCCAAGTTGGCGGAATCGGTGGCATGTAAAACCAATCAGCACAAACACCTTCCAGATTGGGATTCATGAACAGTTTTGAAACAGTAGGGGGCCCAAGATACTCCCCTGTGGCACTCCACATGTTATTAGTTGAACTGCTGTTTGTTCTGGTGTCATTAGAGGTTTTCACATCATAAAGTAAGACTGCACTTTGACTTGTGATGGCCAGAGAAACATAAGATGAAGTTAGGACAGAGCTCAAACCTGGTGCTAGTCAACAAACTGCTTCTAAAACCGCAATGTCTCCTTTTTTACATTTCTGTGTCTACCTTTGTTTAATGAACGAAATGCAACATTTAATCAGACAGCTGAAGTTGTTGGAAGGAGATTTTTGTCATTGTGCAGTCAGATATCAGTGTTTTTCTTTACGAAGCAAAGTCTTACCGTGTCCGTCCCTCTTCCTCTTCCCCCGGCGGATCTCACCGTCCTGGTTGCGAGGTCTGATCCTGGCCTGGGCGTCCGAGACGGTCAGGACCACTAGCAGCCACAAACTGGTCGCTACCAGCCACCACCTCATCCCTGCAGAGCAGCACAGACCAGGTTCAGGTTGCCTCACAGAAACCTCTACCTCCATTGGTACTTCACCATTCCTATGTTTCGATACGGTGTCGATACTTGACCTGTCTAAGTATCTAAGTCTAAGTAAAGCGATGGTTATGTCGAAGCCTTACTTTGAGAAATATTGACATGTTTTTCTACAAAACTCTTATTTCATTGAACAAAAGAAGCCACATTTCTCAAATATGAAGTTGTAGTCTCAACACAAGCAGCTGTACAGTTTTACATACTTGATGCTACAAATGCGTTCGGTTCTTCGATTGGTTAGTGAGATATACAAAAGACAAAAGGCAAAAGGTCAATCAGACAAGGTCGAAGACAAAACGGTTGATTCTCCCAATAGCCATGGTTGGAACTCAAAAGTTCAGAAACGCTTGGGTACCCCATGAATTTAGGGATCAAGGTGCTGACAATAAATCGTTATGTCCAGGGTTTGAGTCCAACCAAGGACCTTTTACTTCCGGTTCTCAACTGTCAACTCTCAGTAACGGCGTAAAATCCTGAAGAGAAACGATTGTTTTTCATGTTTGAAATGTAAGAAATTAAATCCTGAATTATTGCAGACACCAGCAGCTAAAATAACTGGAACCAAACAGACAGATCCACGATGTTTCTCCGCCTGCAGAAACATAGACTGAAGTAAGACAGAGGCTTTTACCTGCAGCAGCTTCTCAGACAAAACGACTCGTCAGTGCTGTTGCTTGCCCTCATATAGCTCTCTACTGGGGTCTTAATGGCCAGTTTTGTGTGTGTGTGTGTGTGTGTGTGTGTGTGTGTGTGTGTGTGTGTGTGTAATGAGTGGTCTATTCGCAGCAGTCCTGTCATTATTAAAGCAGAGATCTGACGCAAACACACACCTTCACACACCTGATAGTTGGAGCAGATTGGACTCGTTCTCTGTATCAGCCTCAATAACAGTAATAAATGTGCTGTAGTTGTGCCCCAGTGCATGATGGGTGCTGTTGGTGCTGTTAAATCATAGGAGTTCCTGATGTATTGGGATGGTGCCCAAACAAGATTGAATGTCCAGATAGACATTTAGTTTTTGTTTTAAGGGTCAACATGGTGGAACATCAGCAGCTAAAGAGACGAGTAGAGAAGAGAAGAATACTTTGACTTCATCAGGTGGTAGCCAGTTGTTTGCTAACATGTTAGTCACAACTTCCTTTTAAGGACACAAATGTCTTTCTATAACTGGACATCTCATCCACATTTGTTGCCATTCTTGTGGTATTTTCTCTGAGTGTTCGTGTGTAATGTGTTTTTTATCTGTGCACATTTCTGGTTTGAGAAACAGAAAGACTTAGTTCACCGTTTGTATTGAGTTTCCCTCTCAGACCACATTTCTACCTGATCCTGGATCTTGTGTCGGGTCCTGATTATATGTTTAGACCTTGAAATTAAATGAAAGCACAAGAAATAATCCTCATCAAACTAATAACTGGGCCCAGATCAGTTCATGGTGCTGATTTCAGCCTTTTAATTGTAACTGGCTGTAATCCCCCTCCAGTTCCAGTCCAACATTAACACTGACCCGCACATTCACAGTATCAACAGTATTGTTTTCAGAGAGTTTAAATGCCTGTTAGGACGAGCAAACATGTGTCCATCCATGAGTTTGTGTTAGGTGATGGATAATTGTTAGTTATCTAACTTAACTGTTATTGTTGTAACTCAACTGCCTAGAACTTCTTCTAGCATTTTTGGCGGTTGTCAAACAGCTTCAGGTGCTTTACTACAACCTTCTGCACATGCGTAGTGTCGACACTGATTCTGTAGTCCAGAAAGAAAACACGATGTGTGATCTGGCCAACATAGACCCATATATGTGGTTTACGTATTATATTATCACTCTGAAAGTATTATTATATTACTCGTCATCAGTGGGTCTCTTGAGTCTGGAGATCTAAACACACCGTCAGCTCTGAGACCCTCCCACCTCAACTCCAATAGGCCAACAGGAAACCAGAGTTCAGTGGAGAGAGAGAGAGCGACAGAGACACACACACACACACACACACACACACACACACACACACACACACACACACACACACACACAGGAGGAAAGAAAACAGGAGGGAGGGGAGGGAAACGGAAAGTATTCAGCAGTTCAGTTTCTGGATGAGCAGGCTCAGACGGTGAGACTTCCAGCAGGAACAGCAGAGGATAAAAATAACCTGGAGGCTGTTTGTGTGAAGTTTAATGAAACCCAGACAGTGTTCAAGCTGAAGTTCTGTTCTATCTGCTTCCCCTTCGTATTTCACTTATGAACTGGGCTTTATAGTTATATAGTTAATAGTTAAATGACTTCTAAACGCCATCCTTCATGTCTGACATCCTCCCACATCACCTTATGATTAGATAAGACATGTTTTATTTTATCAAGACGAGAAAAAGACTTCAGACAGCTCGGACTGAGTTTATGATCAACTTCCATGTGTTTGTTTTCAGTAAGAAAAAGTCCACTCTTATAATAGCTAATAAATCCTCACTTTCACTGTGAGCTGCTTCAAAGCCAACAAGAGTCTACAACAATTACTTTCACTTAATCACTAAATCTGTATTTCTTTATTTTATTTCATCATTTTGTCTATAAACTGTCCCAGTTTCTTTGGTCACAGAGTTTCTGTTTCTCCAGCATCTGTAACATCTTCTCTCACTGAGTCTCTGTCGTGCGTCCTGGACGTTACTGAGCTCTCACGTATGTACAGAGATAATTACTGTCCAGAGCATCAAACCACTTGATAGTTCTTCGTGGCTGCAGCATTGTCATTTATTTTTCATCGTTTTCATTTTCCAACATTCCTGCAGTGAATAAAGAGCTGTTGGGACTAAACAACCGACTGACGTCCTCTAACTACATCTGTCGACGAGCATGAAGTGTGTGTTCTGCGCCTCTGAGAGAGTTCTGCAACCCAACAAGAGACACGTTTAGCACAAAGCTCTGGGTCTCGTGTCAGACTCGTCTCGTACACACTGGCTCTGAATCAGATTCAACAATCTCATATTCTTGCAGCTCAAACTTTTAGTTCATTATTTTCTGTTTTAAGCCTTTTAAAAAAACTGAAATTATTCTGTACTTCGTATCTTTTTCTTTAAAAGACTGTAAATATAAAATCTGCAAAACCTGATTAGAGATGGTTTACCACATTTAGTTATATCACTCTCCAAAAGTCCTGTTAGCTCACTGCTGATGTTTTAAACGCCACAGAACATCCTCAGTGTGCTGAGGGGAACGTTAGGGAGTGCTGCATCAACACCAGGAAGAGCACAGACGTGTACACTGCTCTTAGTTTCTTTTTCTTTTGGACCTGTGAAGATCATCTACAGCAACTGTTTACAAACCTTCGCAAGACAGACAGACAGACAGACAGAGAGGGGAGGGGCTAAGCAGACAGACAGACGGACATTAACTCTACTTTACCAGCAGTTTGAAGGCGGCTGCACGACTTGAGGCCAAATTCTTCCACCCTCTTTTTCTCCTCCTCTGGTTCTGCAGGAGCTCCAGGCGAGGTGTGTGTGTGTGTTTCTGTGTGTGTGTGTCGCTGTGTGATGATGCTGTAAGTGTGTGTGTTGTGTTTCTCTGTGTGTCTCAGCAGTTGTGAGGAGCAGAGCAGGCTAATAGAGCTGTGAGAGAAAGCCAGGATTTGTACTGCAGCTGGAACAAAAAGAGAGCGAGTGAGAGGGAGAGAGTAATAAATAAAGACGCAGAGAGTGAGACAGGTCAGACATCTGTCTTCCTGACGGAGGGTACGACACTGCCAACATGCCGCAGGATATCGGAGAATGACAGTAAAGCAGGAAGGTTTAATATCCACAGATATAATATATATATAATATAATGATGCACAGAGAAAAGGACAAAAACAGGTTTATGAAACATGAAGACTTCTGTGGAGGAAATAACAGGAAAGTGTTGACGAGGGGAAGCAGGTCAGAGGTCACACAACATCCCGCCTCCAAGTCTACGAGAGACCTCATGTGGAAACATAAAACCACAGATCGAGACACTAAACATAACATCATAAACAATAACAAGTCAAATATTTCAGTCGGGGTTTCCTCTGGTTCAGGGAAACTGAATGGACTTAAAAAAGATTTACATCTGTTTTTTATTTCACCTCGGGCCCAGAAGAATACAATACTTAAGTTTACACGGATGAATGAACTTGTAACTTGCTAATAGTTTAAGTATACTTTTAGGAATAACATTTACTTGACTCATTCTAGAGGCTTTAAATCTCAGAAATCATTAATTCAAACCTTTATTTAAACTCCTTAACATTAACATTCACTGAGGTTTCCTTCAGTTGCACAAGAGAAAAACAAAGAGTGCAGCTGAAACAGGGAAAGTCCCTTTTAGTGCACTTTATGTACTCCATCATTGTTTTAGGAGTAACATATATGCACAAAAGATATACTTTTAACAAAGGATCCCATAATGAAAGTCTTCACTGCACCGGTCCGTGATGATGGATTATAAATATATATATATACTGTATATAACATACATGTGTCATCGTCAGGATAAACTCACGGCTGCAACTAAAGATCACTTTTAAATTCAAACACACAAAAGTTGTGTTCATGTACTTAAGTCTCGCTAACAAACAAGTGACTTTGACTTACACTGTAACTCAGCAACTAATCAGATGCTTAAAGGACCTTTCATCTACTTGATATCTTTCACACCAACAGTCGGTCGACTCGTACGATAAAGTAAAACAAACCCACTTCACTCGAGCGAGACCCGACAAGTTCACCGATGAGATGTGACGTCAACATGTAGACGAGCTGAGGACTGATGTGGAGCTTTCACACAGCATCTCACGGATGTCTGCAGAACATACACTTTTAAACTTTATTAATATTTAATGTGATTTAAATGCATACGTCGTCATCTTTCTTGCAGCTTTATGTTTATTTGACAAAATACGAAATCTGACGTGAGATAAAGAATTTAAAGGTTCAAAATAAAGACTAAAGTTACAAACACGCAGCTACAAATGCCTGTGTTGAGTCACCTGGACACACCCCTAGTGTGTGTGTGTGTGTGTGTGTGTGTGTGTGTGTGTGTGTGTGTGTGTGTGTGTGTGTGTGTGTGTGTGTGTGTGTGTGTGTGTGTGTGTGTGTGTGTGTGACTCTGAAAGTATTCTCTGTTCCCTCTCTTAAGTGTCTCTGCTACTAGCTTGTGTATTTTGTGATGACTGAGGCTCTGTGTTCAGATGTTGTAGCGCCCCCTGCTGGCCGACTGAGACTCTGAAACTGGTGGAAAACAGCCGTAATGGACATTTCAGAGAGTTTCCACAGGCCAGGAAAGAACTAATACTTACGTAATGTAGCCAGAACTAAAGGGAAATTACAATTTGTTCTTGAAAAAGGAGTAAATCAATCATTTCCATGAAATAGAAGCTGAACACATTCTTTAGAAGACGTATCCTGACAGACATTTACTCAGTTTGATTAAAAGTATTTAGTGCATACGAGTTATCTGCATAATAGCTTATAAGCGTAAAAGTACTTCAAGACTGTCAGAGGAACAAAACAAAACGAGGGCTGATTGTTTTAGCAGAAGATTAATGTTCCTACAGATGTTGCACGTGCTCGACTGATGTTTGTTGGCTGGAACAACTCGGACAAAGTGTGACGGACAAACGGAGCATTTTGAAGAAAGATCAATTCATTTGTTCTGTACATAGTTTATAGATTTTATCCAAAGTCGGTCAATATTATTTATATAATATCTACAATGAGAGCCCGTCATAGATCATGACCTGTATTTATCAGCGTCCCTTCAGTCCAGGGTGATGTCTTTAGAGGTCCTTCACAGTCGGTATGAACTGGAGGAACAACATGCAGACCACAGATAAATAATAATGAGTAAATGTCTCTGTGTCTCTGCAGGAGAAGTATCCGTCTGTCGTCTCTCTTCCTGCAGGCTGCAGGGCAGAGGTCATGACCCTGAATCACCGCGAGCTTCCTGGGTAAACACTCCCACTGATGCAGGACAGTCACTCTGTAGCTCTGCTGCCCCCTCACTGCATGCGTTTCTCTTCACAGCTGCGTCTTGTTCGTTCATTGGTCAGTGGAGGTCTGCAGAGAGGGCGGCGTCACTCCAAAGATCCAGCTGCTGACAAAGATCCCTGAGAGAGGTGAGAGATGTCCGCCCGTCAGTCAGACTCCTACAGTTTACCTGAACTCTCAAAACTCTACAGACGCACGCCGTTTACTGACACATTTAAGGCCGGATAATTCATACGATCACTTCCACTTTGTGTATTTACTAAAAGCAGTACGGTCCTTTTAATGCTTCATCTTTTGCTGAAAGTATTACATTTATAATTGAGAGATTGTGCTCCACCTTTTCTCTAACAAATGATTGAACAAAGTGTCTGACGTGTAAGACGACCACAACACAGCTAAACCAGTTTATTTCCTGGTACTAATTATACAGAGAACAGGAATAATTTATCTTTATTTATTGTTGAATTGAAAAATGAATAACCCGTTGACAGATGTTTACATTGTGCACGTTCAGCTGACCCGCTCAGCACAGAATAAAAGAATCACTAAGATGACATGATGTTCAGTTTGTTCCTCTCCGTGTCCCTGCAGCGCTGCAGCTGTTTCCCTCTCAGGCCGTCGGCGGCGCTGCTGAGGCCTTCCAGAGCCTGCTGAGGATTCTGGGACCTGAAGCCGCCCTGGAGTCGGTCATCATGGCGGTCAGCCTTCCACAGGACACATAACGCACAGCGACATTCTCCTACTGTTACACCTTTCATATGTCAACATGTCAAACTAATATACAAATAAAGTCAACACACAGCGATGTTTAGTCTCTTAGAAATCTTTATTCAATAGAAAGAGCTCGACTGCGACTGGTTGTAACAGCCGAGCTCATTGGTCAAAATCTACAAAAATAAATAATTTAAATACAAAATGCTAAACAGCAGTGTCGCCTTTGTATTTTCAAATAGTTTTCTTCTCTCAGCTATTTACACACACGCAGTTATTAGAAGTCTGTAAGTATCACAGTGCTGTGATGTTTCTGCAGGCCGACGCTCAGGCAGCAGGCAGAGGCAACCGACCAATCAGACTGCAGCTCACATGTCGGGAGGACAAACAGCTGTCCTGTAATCTTAAAGGGAATTACTTTGTAAGTAGCAGCTCTGGTTTGAGCCCCAGTTTGTGTCCGTCTTATCTTAGTACCCTCGTTAAATTAAATCTAACGATCTGAACCAAAACTTTAACTGTTAAACGGATAAAATCTTTATTTTAATGCATTTCCTGAACCACAAAGATGGTGGCTGGACGTGAACTAAAATTATATTTACATTTGTTTTCTTCTCAAAGCTCCGATATATCCAACTTAATAATTCGGAAGTACCTAAAAACGCAAATATCTCACGTCATCCAAAGAGAACACTAATCATGAAATGACCTTTCAGTTAACGAGATGAAGCGCTCGACCTGCGACATGTCAGAAAACAGCCAAATGTTCCCGTCAGTCCAAAACCAAAAGATATTCAGTTTACTACAATATAAAAGCAGGACATCTCCATGTGTCAGGCTGAAAACAGAATCTTCTGCATCTTCTTACTTTTAAGAAAATAGTTGATCCTTTTCTGTCGACTATTTGTTCCAGATCCAGACGACGCGTCTGTGACAACGTGAAGTCCTAGAATACGATCAGACACAAACTGCGGCTCCTTTCTCTCACGATCACACGACAGCATTATGAAAATAATCCGTGCAGACGTAGTTGCAGAATTTGTGATCGGATGCTTTGGCATAAAGTTTGTACATTTGCTTAAAATTTTCAAAAGTAAATCAAATCATAATTTTAACTCTTCGACTGTCACCCTCTTAACTCCCATGAGCCTCTGCGTTCCTGTCGTGCTGCCTGCTGCGTTTTTAGTTCAACAGTTGGAACGACCAGTGGTTGGTTCAGTTCACTGCGGTCCACCCTCCAGCCCTTTAACTCCTCCGCTCCCCCCGTCAAAAAGGGGGTGACGTGGTTGGTTAAAGGTCAAACTGTTCTGATTGACAGGCTGAAATCTGTCTTTTTAAACCGTTAGTGTTTGGATTTACAGAACGACTGACCACATCAGTGATGCCGACATGCTGCTGATAAGCGCAGCAGAGTGGAGTGTAAAGGATTCTCTGTCGTCGGAGGTTTCAGTCTTGTAGTGCGATTTGTTTTCAGACGTTTGATTGGCTGATGGAGAGTGGACACTGTAAACAGGAACTGAAGTCAAGTGTTACCAGTTTATCTGAAGCCTCCGCGAGCGCTGCAGGTTTGAGAGGACGATGAGATCACCAGGAGAGGAAATCACAGGTTTGTACCGGACGACCAAAACACCCGAGATAATCTGAACTCGACGCCTCCTCATGGCGATGTCACCATCACGTCCTCAGAAACCTCCCAGCGCTCCTGAATGCATTGTTTTTGCAAACATCAGACGACCCTGTTGGGCTTCGGATCAGGTCGTCAGGAGTTTGAGGTACTGAGAGTTCACGGCTGCGTCCACAGCAGCTCAAACTGATCTGATGTCAGTCTGAACAAACAGACATGAATTTGTCTCAGATATCAGCTGTGTGTGGACGCAGCCTGTAACAAAGTCACACACACACACGCACGCACACACGCACACACACACACCCTCCACTCCTACCAGAACATTTTAGGCACATGGACGAACACACAAGCCACTTATGGCACAAAAACCAGCGGAGCAGCAGCACAAAGCTCTCTGTTACCCAGCAGCTCTTCTGCTCTGGCTGCGCTTCCTGCTCTGCAAGTGTACGGTCACATTAGTCTTCTGTTCAGTGAAGGCTGGTAGTGGGATGACACATTGCATCAGTGTATCTTATAGACTGTGACAGTTTGGGCTCCAATTGTGAATAAGAGAGAGCACTGAAGTGTAATGTAACCATACCTTTCCAAAGCTACATATCACCAGGTAAGTAAACACAGGAGTGTTAGATAAACTACTTATTTGCTGCTTTTCTTCCAACAAAAGGAGTTAAAATAATGTGCTTTTTCAACAACAGAACAAAAAACAAAAGGCAGCTGGACACAAACATCTTCGCTTGAAGAACCCTACAAAGGCTGCTTAGTCAGAGGTCCCAGCTGGACCTTTAAAGGGCCAGTTCACTCAAATGATTTAGATGTATACATTCAATACTACGAAGACTATTTTCATTATCGATTAATCTGCCAATTTAGTCTATAAAATGTTAGAAAATATTTAAAAAATGTCCATCCCAGTAAATTCTTTAAATGTGTCAGACATTCAGTTTAATATAGAAATAGTCGGCGCTTATTATTCTGTGGGTCGACTGATTAGTAGGGTTATCGTTACAGCTCTGACGTCAATACAACAGCCGTCACTTATGTATACAAACGATTCTCATAATGTTCATAAGCTAATTAGCCTTCTGTTGTACAGGACTAGATCATATCGAGTTCTGCACTCGTGTATGTAAACCAGGTGGACAAAACATTAGAAACACCTGTCAAGATAATATCTCCTACAGAAACATTCAAAGTTTCATTCAGGTATAATTTAAAACAGGGCTGTTGTAGTGGATTGCATTAGTGTACAGGTGTACCTAATAAAGTGGCCACGGGGTGTTTTCTCTCGCCATCCAGATTCCTTTTTATTATTTGTCCAGGTTCAAGACTCTATTGTAGAAGCAGAAATCTCAACACCTGGACAAAAGGAGAGACTTCAGTCGAGGGAGAAGACACTAACCCCTATGACCTCATTTTGTTATTATTTGGGTGAACTGACCCTTTAACGACACTCGACTCTCCTCCCTGATAAAAAATAAAGTAAAGTCACAAACATTCAACCTTCAACATCGCGGCACAAATGCCCGACTGTGTTCACAAAGCAACCGAACAGGAGTCAAACAAAAACAACAAACAGGGAGGAGCTTCACCTCCCACCGGGTGCTTGAAGGTTTCCAGCCCAACGAAAGACTGCATCACCTCGTCTCCTTAATTAAATAGTGCATCAGTGTGACGGGTTTGACTGAAAACCTCCGTGGAGTCCAGCACAGAAGCGAAACATCTCAGCCGTCTCCTCCATCCGGTCTCTGAGCCTCACACAGCCCCTCCTCCGTGGCTGTAGCTCTGGTAACTAGTGCTTCTGTTACCATGGAGTGCTGCAGGAATGAGTTCTAAAACCAGGAAGTGACCTTCTGGTTCCCTCGCCTCAAAGTCGATGACTTTCTGAATGGTTAGATGCCTGAAATAAGGTCTGTGGTTAACACACGCTTAAGAGGTTTTAACGTTTTAAGTTCTATCAGTAAATATTCATGACATGTGAAGCTTTTACGCGTCTTTAAAAAAGGCAAATGAGGTTGTCGGGGACATTAAACGCCATCGCAGCGAACACGGAAACTCATCTACTCACTAGTGCGCCTTCACAGCCTCGTTGCGTTTCCTCTTTGCAAACTATTGTAACCGAAACCTTCCAACTTGTAGATTTATCACTCGAAGAGGAAACGCTTTTGTTAAAGAGGTAAGCGTCATGTGACCGCTGTATTTGGTATTAAAGTTCTGGCGATTGAATTTCACTTCATGAATCAAAAGGTTAAAATCTTGCTGAACAAAACATATAAAATGTTGTTTACCACAGAGTTTAAATCCCAGTGTTTTGTCGAGGGAACCAGAGTGACGGCAACACGTTGGGGTCGTGTCATCCCTGCAGCACTTTGTGTCGCTACAGTTCAACCTGGACTTACATATTGGCTCCGCCTCTACCAGAGGCCCCGCCTACATTCAGGAAATGACATCATACGTACATCGACGCCCAACGACCTGCTTTTCTCTCAATCACTTTCATTCTTCTTTCTGTCTCAGAGCTTTGCCGTCAGCAACGTTGCCATAGAGAACGTGAACTGTCATGTTGTTCCCATGACAACCGTGAAAAGAATGTCCCGTCAGGAGGTCGATCCGAATCCTTCGTCACTAAAGTGTGGGGGGGGGGGGGGAAGAAAGCCCCTCGTACGTTTTCTAATAAATATGAATCATGTCTAGCAGAGAAACGTTTTGGATTCACCTCCTGACAGGAGCGAGAAGTCGTCGCCACGAATAACTCTAGAATCAGTAACAGAAATATCTGGAAGTCGCTTAAAACGTCCGAGTTAGTGGTGACTTCCTGGATATTTAAATTTTGCTTGACGTGAGCCGAGTGAAGAGAAAGTGATGCTGTATAGATTCGGATGAACAGCTCTGGTCTGAAGTGATTCTGCATCAACACGAAGCAGCGGTCAGTTCGTCTTCAGGGTCGTCCGGCTCTTATTAGGCGTTCACACGGGGTGGAAGAGCAGCGTGCAGTCCTCCCTCTCCGCAGCAGTGAAGATGCCAGAGTGCGGCGGCAGAGAGCCTTTTGGCAAGGCAGCGCCAGTCCTCTGGTAGCACGAGACGATCCTCTGGTCCAGACGCAGCTGACGGGGGATGCTGTCGAACGGCTTCGGATCCAGATCCAAGATGGAGACCGAGTAAGAGAAAGCAGGAGGTCTGGGGGAGAGGAAGTCCCTGAGCTGCCTCTGACTGGAGGAGGGGATATAAGAACAGGAAGGAGAGTTGGTAATGTTCAGTTTAAATATGCTGTCCGTCTCCACCTGGTGGACTTCATTGGTACTACACACAAAATGAATGGTGCGACCATGATGCTAAATCTCATCATAACTTTCATTTCCAGTGGACGACAAATATTATTCACTGTTCTCATCCCCACTGAGCAGTTTAGTGCTCGCCATATTAACTTTGTTCTTCATTCTTTATACACTAAACTACATGTATTCAATAACTGTAGGTTAAAAACAGTTAAACTCTTACCCTTCATCATCCTCTTCTTCCTCACTGCTGGGCACCAGGGCAACCATAATGGAGCAGTCCTTCGCTGTCATGGCGACGCGGTACTGATGGACCTGAAGTCAAAACACACAGCAGTGAGACGAGCGACTGTGTGTGTGTGTGTGTGTGTGTTCAGAGGGTGAAAACATTTAGTGTTAATGAGTCAGAGCATTGCTTCCACTTCATGACCTTCATGTTGTCATCAGCTGTCCCACTTTCAGCAGTTTCCCCGTTTGTAATGTGGAACTGCAATATTGCTGATGAACTGTGCGTTGTGCGTTGATACGAGCGAGTACTCCGGATCTGTTTCCCATCAACACTGGTGCAAATGATTGACACTTTAAGTATTACACAATTTAGAAAAGACCAAATCAAAGAACAAGGTAAAAAAACATCAATTGGAGCAATGTAGGAAAGTTTAACCTCCCATTTACGTGCGTGTTGTCGGGGGGGGGGGGGGGGAAGACTTAACGTGACGCCCGTGAGATGCACGTCTGTTGCATGAGACGTGAGTCTAGATACTGAGACTGTAGTTGGTAGGGATGATTAGACCAGTGTATAGTGACAGTATTTATATTGGGAGAAACGTGGAGCCCCACGCTGAGAACCTGACACGAGGCTCTCACGCTGAGAACCTGACACGAGGCTCTCACGCTCACCTTGGCAACAGCGAACTCCACGGAGCCGTCGTCCTCAGTCGGACATTTTTGCAGCTTCTCCAGGAAGGCCTCGTTGTACGGCCCGTCCATCTGAAGACGAGTTCTGACATTGAGACAGACAGGAAGTGATGCCACAGACCAGACAGCGCCTCTTCATAAGCGAAGGGTAAATAAACAGCGTTACTGCAGCGGATACTTGTCGTCTGAGTATTACCTCTCCTTGGGGAAGTCTTGTAGGTGCTGCTCTACTCGGCGGTACAGAGGGTAAAGTCCTTCGATGTCCTGAGTGTCCAACATCTGAGTCTGACGAATCCTGTACAAAACGCTGTCGCTGGGTAAACCCTGAGAGCCTGTGAACAAGACAGTTTCAGAAACGTTTACTTTAAAAGAAAGATTTACAGTTACATATATTTACATGATCAAATGTTACGACCAAAATGTTTATGGTTTTCAAACACTTCTGACGGATGCTGCTGCGCAAGAGAAACCTTTGTAGGAGAGGAACTCTACGAAGTTAGTTACAACTCACAGCGCAACAAACCTCACTAAATCAAAGGTTGTGTTTGTGTCTGCTGCTGTAAGGACCGTAAAGTCAAACATTATTAGCACGGCTTTATTCAGTCTGCGTGTTGTGCGTTTAGTCGATCAGAAGATCACACAGTGGAGTTCAAACCACAATTAAAAGCTTCTGACCGTGGCGAATCCTCTCCTTGTTGAACAGACTCGCTTCACAGAAGCTCCGTCCTTCTCGTCTGTCCGTCACCCCTCCGTCTCCTCCTCCACCACTCAGCAGGGCGTTCACCAAGACCTACAGACGCACAGATGTTCTCTTATGAGACTTCAGCCGTGTCTGAAGTTAGATACAGGTAATGAAACCTGCTTCATTTCCTCTCTGCAGCCGCTGTCGTCACTCAGACAGATTGTACTATCGTAGAGTCTCCTGTTAACCCTTCACATCAATGATGGCAGAATAATAATAAATATAATAATATAATATTTAAAAAGTAAAAGTTCACCTCATCCATACAGCTTGTAAATATCTCATTTCAATCCAGTGTTTAAAATAAGAGACTAACTGATAACACTGCAACTAGGAACGTCCTTTTTAGGAGACCAGGCAGCATTGTGTGTACAACAGCAATATGTTTATTACACTTGTGTAGATGTGTGTGTGTGTGTGTGTGTGTGTGTGTGTGTGTGTTGTACCTGGATGAAGTCGTTCAGAAGAGCTTTGCTGGTCATGTGACTGTTGATTCTGTTGTTTCCGTACAAGAAGTACGGTCTGAGATGATGCAGCAGAGAGTTCAGGTCCATCGAGTCGTCACTGCCTTCCTTACTGCTGTAGACACACTGACCGCCCTGACACACACACACACACACACACGTCATGTCTTTTGTTCAAAGTGAAAAGACTGAATCAAAACTTGAGATCAAGCTGAGATGAAGTTCAGAGATCCATCTGTAGTTCTGCATCTGGTCATAAATAACGTCAGCAGCATCGTAACATGTGATCAGAACCAGGACAGATTGGTGCAGTCGCGGATGCGTTTGGGGAGGGAGAGTTTCTCGAGGGAGCGGGCAGCTCTGTCGCCTGAGGTCGGGACGAACAGAGCCACTAGTGTCCGACAGGCCTTTCGCAATTTCACATCAAATATAAGTAGTTAGAAGGTTTTTTAAGTAGTTGTTTGTTTACTGGAAAGTTCATGTGGTTTTTTTTTTTTAGGAACTAAAAATGTGGCAATATTACCACATTTTGGAAAACAGCTGAGGCCACGTGTGAACACTGCATCTCATTATGTTCCCCTCCGGAGCAGCTGTTTAATCAAGTGTGACACCTAATGCTGTGACTGAACAAAGCTGCGCTTGTGTCTCACCTTGAATATTTTGAAGTTGTTCTGCGGTTCTTCTATCAGGTGTCTGATGGCAAAGTGCATTCTCTGTCTGTTCCTGCACACGAGAGCAACCAGAGGACGTCAAGTACAGCTGCTTATTCAATATCTAATATACTAATACAGTATGATTTAGTGTTATTGTTGAATACATTACTACAGTATAACAGATATACAAGTTTCACACGTAGTAAATCTCACCCTGAGAACAGGTCTAGAGGACAGTACAGACTGCGGCTCTTCCACTTCCCAATGGCCACCTGATGACGGAAGAGCAATGAGAGAGATAGAAACAAAAAGGTTTGTTGTTCTGTAGTTGTACTGATCAGAAATAATCTTTATTTGATTACAGACAAAGAAAGCACAGACAGACAACAGACCAGTTTAGTTTCTGTCTGTCATAAAGTTACTGGTGGAATTTAAATGAGCAGCAGATATGAACTGCCACCGGCGATGTTTGTGCATCTGACAGTGAACTAAACATGAGGAGCTGCTGTGGTGCAGTAGTTGGTGCAGTAGTTGGTGCAGTAGTTGGTGTATGCAGTAGTTGGTGTAGTGGGTGCAGTAGTTGGTGTAGTGGGTGCAGTAGTTGTGGTGTAACATGGGTGCAGTTACCTTGTAGTGTTGGTGCAAGCAGAAGCGGCAAACTTTGGTCTTGATATCTCTGCTGACGTGTTTGGAGTACGGCAGGAAGCCACATTTAGGCTAAAAACACACACACACACACACACACACACACACACACACAATTTGTAGTTTTAATTTAGTTCGTCTGGGTGAAAATGATTTACAGGCAAAGCTTTGTGAAAGCGTGGCTGCTGCTCAGGAGGCAGAACTTCACGTTCAACAAGACCCGGAGCTTAATTACAAAGATTACACTGAAGTTAGAACCAGAACTAATTACAATGTTACCAAAAATTCAAATTGAAACAACATGCTTTTTTTATTAGGAATAAATGTTTTCTTCTTCTTTCAAGAAACAATGCCACTATCCAATAAAAATAATGTTGTACCTTGATCTCGATGCAGAGTGGAGGAGTGTGTGGCTGGTGGAGCCCTGGAGACGTCAGGTTGGGCAGACAGAGCGCACAGCCGCTGTAGATGTCCATCACCTTATCACAGCGCCAGCCTGACACACACAGGAACAACCATTTTCAGAGTGTGTGAGAGTGAGTGAGTGAGTGAGTGAGTGAGTGAGTGAGTGAGTGAGTGAGTGAGTGTGTGTGACTCTGAAAGTATTCTCTTGTATTTAATAATGTTGGGTATTTGCTGGTCCAGCTACAGACTGTTTCATTGTTTCTTAAATCACATTTATTTGTGTCATCATGCGTCTCCGTGTAGCAGCAGTACAGCGCAGCAGGAGTCTCATGTCACAGGACGAGCGTTGACCGACAGGACGATGGCGGATTAAAAGTGTTTTGGATATAAATATAAACTCAATGCTAGTTGAGAACCCGATAACGTTAATGAGGCAATCTGTGACACTTTGGTCCGCACGGTGTAATAGTTCATCATTCTCGTGTTTTTGTATTGATATGTAACTTTTGAGCACAGAAACTGAAGTAAAAACTACAAAAGCGAACAACATGGTGACGCTGACGGGACCGTACAGATATCATTTCATCTAACCCTCTACAAGGAAACATAAGCATATCGTCTAAATTGTTGAAATGTTACTTTAACAGATTTCCGTTCCAGATGTTTCCCACAGAAGTCATTTTAAAATAGTTTTACCTGGTCTTTGATGTTGAACTTTGATTGACAGCTGTCGCACAAACTCTAGCGGCAGTTTGACCACTTCCTGTAGAGAGAAAGAAGACAGTCACTTTAGTCCCGCTGTTGATCTTCGTTTCTGTTTTCTACTGCAAGTAAACTCATCACTTTATGATGTGGGTAATAATGTGCCGGCTCTGATAGTAAATACTGCTCCGAACAAACAAATACATTGAGCTGTTAAACTTACATCTTACAATTAAATCTAAAATTAGGCACCATCTGACCCGGGGAGTGTTGTTTATATGCTAAAGCCCCCCAGACTTCAACACTGTAACTCATTGTTATCCTTTATCATCCTGATGAGTGCGTGTTTCTTACACTGGTTGTCCCAGCCAGGCTCAACATTAACATGCAAGAGATGCCCGGGTGTAAACTAAATTAGAGTATGTGGCGTGAGCTTACTTAACTGCCCCACAATGCATTGCATCTCTTCAGACAGCACAATGTCAGATTTTGAACCAAAAATGTCACTAAGTTTATATTTTTAGGTGAGAATGTGGTCAGTTTCGGAGAGGTAGTCGTTTATTTAGGAGGCAGTATGCAGTTCATACTGACAGAGTGTTAGAATGCGTTTTCAACAGTGTCTTACCCCGCTGTGGATGAACTTCTCTCCCAGCAGGCTGCTCATCACGTTGGAGCTGAAGTCAACAATGTTCTGAACCTGTCTGAAGGCCTGCTCCACCGTCTGCAGGACAAACACGCAGGCAGGTGAAAAGCAAGTTTGACTTGAGAGTCGAGTTATTTTAACTCTCTGGGGCCGAGAGGATCACAAGGTCGTCACTTGTTATCCGTCTTCACTAACCCATCACCAACATGTGATTCTGAGTAAACAGCCCCACACAGCTGATCACCATTTCACTCTGTTCACTCTTAGATTGTGGGAGACGCCTGAGGTCGGGAACAATGCTACGATTCTTTCACCGACAGATTGTTCTGCCGTTGTGCTCCGAGAGGGAGGTGATGTTTGTCTGTTCGGGTCGTTTGATGCTTGTGAGCAGGATTACGGGAAAACTGGTGTTAGGGTGTAGCATGGGCCAAGGAAGAACGCATACAAGTTTGGATGGGATCCGAATCACAGGGTTGATTCATGCATTATCTTTCACTTATCCTACCAGCATTGGCGGAGGTCTGTGCTCTCAGAGTGCGCTTCTAGTTGAAATGTTTTCCTGGTTGGACAAACAATCAGCTGCTCAGATCTTTGTAGCCCCGATTAAAAACACAGACGTCATCCTCCGACATAACCACATATTATTTTGTCCATACTGGGCTCCTGTAGGAATGATGACTCATTTGTCATCCCAGCTGACAACAAACCCTAGAGTTATCTGGTTAACACACTCGCACTGTTTTGTAAAACTGCTCCTGGATTTCTCCTGAAGCTCAACAGCGTCACAGCTTTTTCATCTATTGTTGTTTTTTAAAGTTAGTTCCTATATATTAGAGGAGTTATTGATGAATTACATACATGTCTGTTTTCCTGCCGTGTCTTCACAATACATACGTAAACAAATCTTTGACGGCATCAGAAAGGTTTAGTCCCGGTGTTAAAAGATAATCCGCTTCAGAGTGATAGCAGCTGATGAGCAGCTCAGAGTGCATTTGAATTAAGGCTTTGGGCAGGGATACACTTTAGTTTACATTTTGAACAGGGACTAATCTGTCCAGGATGCATGATCCGATGCTGCTCCACTGACAAACAAAGCTGTGACTAAATGGCGCTCCGTACGGCAGCACTAAGCCTTTACACTAAACTAAAGTTCCATGCTAACGGGTGTGCTCTTCATCCAGGCCTCAGGACATCAAACATCTGTTGTCTCTTCTCAGTCATGGATCAGCCAGGATTATAATTACTGACATTTCTCCTCTTCACATGAACCTCACATCACACAGCCGGTTTATTTACTATAAAACCTGTTTGTCTTCAGGTGCAGCCATGAGACTGTCTAAAGTGTTTTATTTGAGCAAAAATGTTGCAACTGTGCAGCGAGTCGGACCAGGTTTTAGTTTCACACACCGACTCATATTTACCTGTGGTGGGTTTTCTGAGTCCTCGGCTGGATACTTGAGCAGGCGTAGAACTCTGGAAAGCTGCAAGAACAGAAGAGAAAGTCTGTTAGGATCAGTGGACGCACGGGACAGACCTGGACTCACACCTGAACTACTGAGCAGGAGCAACCCAGGAACATCTCCAAGAGATTCCGGAGGTTGGTTAAAATACTGATACCGTTTCTGCTGCACCGTGGGAAAACTGACTCCACCGCAAGTCGGGACAAGTGTCTCCGATTGTCTCTAGTATTGACGGTACAAACAGAATACACAACAGGGACTACTTCTGTCAGCGTGTTAGTAAAGAAAATATGTGGGAATATGACGACAGAACAGATATTAGTTTGTTTTAAAAGAGCCGTACTGAATTTAACTTTTTTACATTCAAACTTATTGGTTTTGGAATAAAGTTGTCGTGTTATTTTATTTATTTCATCACCAGCCTTGAAAAAGAAAAAATGAAAAATCAAGCTCAAACAGATGTTTCTGAACGGATTAACACCAACAAATATGGATTGTAACAGATTATTTCTTTAGATAAAAACATGTCGGGAATTTTGGAAATGATAACGTTAATCTTTTTTCAATACATTTTGACTTTACAACGGAGTTATTGGAAATGTTCAGATCGCACGAGTCAGAAACAATCCCACGCAGCCACCACTGGAGTCTAATAATAACAATATAATACATATATTATTGTAATCTCATCTTTATCTGCAACTGTGCTAAATCCCGGGTTTAAAAAGAATAAATAGAGATGCAAAAAAAAGAAGCTGCGCAAGTTGATTTAGACTTTGAATGTCAACGTTATGAAATTCTAACTATTTGGTCCGGCCCTAATCTTTGAGCAGTGAGTGCGCACACATAGTTCAGAGACATCAGGTTATGCAGGAATTCTGTGTTCATGTGCAACAATAGCATTTAGTAGTTCAGTAATACGTCTCAAGGCCTCAGCGATGTTAAGTGTATTGGTGACACATCTTTGTTGGGCAGTGGCTGCGTGGAAAGTTTTTTCTTACAGCTTTGAAATAGTCTATATTTTACAGTCAAATGGAAAGTGACTGGATTTAAACTTCTAGGGTCAACTTAGTCAAAATAATGAAATTCAAAGTCTGACTAAGAGGGTGTATGTTTACATGTAATTATCTCGTGTATCCTGCTACTCTGTTGTCATAGTGATACTTTCACTGCCTTAGGGGTTTGTCCTCCATCTGCATACAGGTTTAAAAAAACATTATACAAACCTCGTTAAACTTAAAACTAACGCAAGTTATTTAACAAATTAGTTATTGTAATCTGTAAAGCAAAGAGAATATTCCAACACTAAAACTTAAATTGCTGTATGCTTTCAGTTGTTCTTATGCAAAGTTATGATAACATCAACAATGAAAAACAAACAAACATGTTTATAATAAGTGTCGCAATGTAGGTTGACACCGACTTCTGACAAAGCTCTGACTCGATAGAGCACAGAATCTTTTTGTCTGTCGAAATGTGTCTGTTGCATTAAGTATCAACAGTTAACTGAAGTTTCTGATCATGTAATTGCTGATTTAAATGACAATATTGCCAGTTTTAGACTGCATTTTAAGTTCTTGTAGGACTGCTTGTGTTTAGACAATAGTTAACACTTAAATTGTCCAGTGAAAAAAGGGCTACTGAATCAATATTTTGAAATGAATATCCAAATTATATCAAATCTAGCAAGAAACAGAACCAAATTATTCTAGGAATAGCTCAAATTAAGCAACACCCAGCAATGTTTCCTGTCCTAGAAAGAAAGAAACTGCTCCTCATGCACTGGAGAAAGAAATAAGTCTCTTCTACAAAGATGTGCCTTATAAACACCTCATTTAGAAGAAATAAGATGCACTCTTATGGACACGCTTCCATATTTGGACAAGGTTTGGTCACCTCTCACTCATCATCTAACACCTGTTAGCTAAAATTAGCATTCTCCCTTAAACACCAACAAAGTAGCGACATGAGAGAAGGGTAGGGTAAGTAACAAACATCAGACACCAAAAACAAAAAGGGTTTGTAGAACAATATGTGTTATAGTAAGGTGTTCAGTTGTACCGTTTTGCTCTCGGGACTAAGAGGCAGGTACATTTAACTCATTTAAAGTTAGTAAACAGCAACACCGAATTATTGCCCAGCCCTATAGAACATATATTAAATTAATGTAAACAATCTAAATCCGAAGAAAGCTGGACATCTGAGCAGATTACAACATCGTGGCTGTGATGTCACGCTCTCATAATATAACATGTCGCCGGTTGCTCAACATGACCAGACCAGTCTCGTGTATGAGACTTTCCCACAGTCGGTGAGGGGCATGTAGTGCTCCCCACCCTGCCCGGGTGGTGGCAGGGGGGTGGCAGGGTCTGTCAGCGCCGGATTAACCTGCGTGGAAGTGAGTTAAAGTCTTAACGGTCTGCCTCAGCTAACAGGCAGGTCCCGTTAGACAGTGTTGACTCCCAGCAGTCACTGGGAAGCTAACGGCTACATTAGCTCCCCAGAAGCCTGTTACATCTGACATGTTGTGACTCAATAACACACAGTCAGTCCTTTACTTTGACTGGACATGAATCTAAATGCTATTTCTAAACATTAGTGGAGGTTTTAAGCGTTGTTGTCACTGTATAACAATCTTTTTTGTATTGATTGGTCTCATTTGAACTCTTGACTAGCAAGCCTGGCTAAGCTAGCAAACACAGGCTAATGGTAACTACTATAGCTAACGTTAAAAAAATAAAAATCCTGGCAGTTGACCTTTCACCCTTCACTTATTAACATGTTTTCGAGATAGTTACATTAAAGTTTCCATCGACAGCAACGCCTAACTGAAGCATATTTAACGTTAGAAAAGTGTGTCCTCTTAAAGCTAAGTGTACACACTCCTCCTGCTTTTAGCCGAACTTGAGGTAGCTTCGTGTTAGCCTAGCCTGCTCACCTGTACGTGTGAGACCACCAGGCTCTTGTTCCCCTCGCCGTGATACTTCCACTCGTTCTCGTCCATTTTGTCCAGTTCCATCACACCAACGACGACACACTGAGCTCCCGTTAACGCCCAGAAAGTAACACACGACGGCACGGCAACATACAAGTAGTCCGCCTGGTACTACCGTCGGCTAGCAATAACTCAGAAGTAGCACAGGACTGCCTTACTTCTACTGCTGCTGCCCGGCCCCGGCAAATACCACCAAAATAAGACTTTTCATTAAGACTTCAAAATAAAAGTCTCTAATCAATGTCCGAGGATTTTTTGACTAAAAGTTCTGCTTTCAAATATTACATTTACATATTTGCAGTAATGGTAAAAGTTAAGTACTAGTTTTCAGAATTTGGCAAAATTGATGCATTTACATCGCTGCGTTCTTATAGTGTTGTAGGCCTCGCTCTACATACTGTATATATATATATATATATATATATATATATATATATATATATATATATATATATATATATATATATATATATATATATATATATATATATATATATATATATAATGATAAGTTTACATATTTTAGTTGCAATTTGAATCTAAAATATGAAGCATAAGTTAAATGGTCATTTCATTTGTCATGTTTATTAAGTGCAATACCTCAAGTAAATGTACATAGGTACTTTCCATATGTTTAAAGGTAGGGTGTTAACATAAATAGTGTTGAAGCAGTCGATATGAATCTTAAATTACAATTTAAATGTCCCCTGCAAGTTATGGTTTCGTGACAAGATGAACATTTTGAGATTTCGGAAAATAAAGTTGAAATATAAATCGTAATGTTTTGAGATTTAAGTCTTAATTTAGAAGTGAACAAATCATAATATAAGAATACATCAGAGAAAATTCTCCTCATGGTCCCAATCACCCAAACAGAGCTGGATAAATCTGCATTCTCCTTTCACGCCCTGCAAACATTGTAATGAGATGCAAGCCATACTTAATCTTTACCCTCGTTTTTACAAAACAAAGTTGTTGCTTTTAAGTTGAAACAAGACACATGGGATGAGAAGAACGTTGTAATCTTATAAGAGTAAAAAGATCATAATATTACAAGAAGAAGGTAATAATTTTAAAAATGTCATGACAAAAAGAAATCATAGTTGTAGTTTTATGAAGACTAATTCATATTACAAGAAAATGTCTTCTCTTACGAAAAAGCCAAAATGTTTTGAGACTATCTCAGTTTAATAAGTAAAAAGTAATAAAGAAATAATATAGGTTGATGAGGACATACTTAAAATATTACATGTAAATGTGTTATTTAGAAAAAAGAGTCATAATATTACGCGACTAAATTAGTTTTATGTGAAAGTCGTAACTTTATAAGAAAAAAGTCAGATTACAAGCAGAAGTTGCACTTTGTGAGAAAAGGTCATATTAGAAAAAGTTATATTACAATAAGGTGAGCTAATTTTAATCTCACAAGAAAAGAAAGAAAATACCTACTATTGAGACAAAAACACTTTATCGATGTAATATTATGACTTTCTTTCCTTTTTTTATGAAGACATTGTTTTTAAATTAAGAATCAGAATAACTCAATCACCACATGCATCTTGTAATGAAACCACTAAATATTTAAAAATGTATGACATTATGTCAACTTAGTATTTCTTTACTTTTTCCTAAAGCAAAAAGCTTTTGGTTTGGTTGTTGCTTTTATTTTTAAGCCATTTCCGGTGTTATTCTGTCCAGCTTGATTGGCTGCTTGATTGACACGTTGATGGACCTCTCCCTGTTACCGCTAGTCACTGATGTCCCGCCTACTTCACTGTGATTGGTCAGGGTTGGACAGGTGGAACGTTTGACAGCAATGACGTGCGAGGATCCAGAAGCGGAAACATTCAGTAGATCATGTGATTAATTATCATGTGAGTACTGCCGTTATTTAAATGAGAAAAATAAGAGTTTGTCCCTCAGTAGTAATGGAAAAGTATAATTAAATGCATATTTAATATTATACATATATTGCAGTTTAGAAAATAGCTTAGTTTCTCAAACTACCTGTGAGCAGTGGAGGGAAATAAGTAGGCCTACATTTATTTCCCAAGTTTATACTTATACTTAATTTATTTGACAGCTTTGGTTACGACTTCCTTAAAAAAAAAGAATAAAAGAAAAGAAAGTAAAAACATATGATAAGCTAATAAAAGCTGATGCATTGTTAAAGACCACATTTATTATAACAATAATTAAAATAGCACAAGGAAGCATGCGTCTACTCATGGACGAGTGGCTCGTGCTCACTCGTTGGTGTAGTTCAGTAGAGAGAAAGTAGTCCCTGCATGAAACTGCTCACGAGGTCTGTGGATCATCTTGAGTAGCCGGGTCATGATTTTTGGTTAGAGACATTGCTGTTGCTTTCTTGGCGCCTTTTAGCACCACGAGCCGAATATCATCTAATTATTATGTGTCTTTGTGTCTAAATAACTATATTATATATTGTATATTGTATACTGGAGAGAAGGCAGATCTCTCTAGTACGCGTTGAACTTTATATCGCACATCTTTTCCCACCTTTTATAAATCAACATCTGTCGGGATCTAGAGTCGAGTTAATGCATGCACACAGAACCACACAGCAGCTCATTATTTATAAATCAAAATGTTTTAATACGTATAAAAACAACAAGGAATACGACACACTATCAGGACACACGTGATCTATACATGATGAATCCTACAGAGACAGAGGACACTTGACTGTGACGTCTTCGACTGCTTCACGCGCTCTGTCGGCTCCTTTGATCCGGGCCGAGGAGTTCCCCTGTGACGAACTAGTCTGCACGTCAGACAGGCTGCTCGCGCACAGTCTGTTACGTGACGTCAGGCTTTGGTGTCTCTTTGTTTAAGTCTGTCGGAGGCTTCTTCACTAAACTACACAGCAGCGATCAGTCCATCCCTCCAAGATCATGCTGTTTGTACGACTGCGTGACCAGACTCCCTGCAGAGGCACACAGACACCGTCAGAGACACAGCATGCACAATAACACAGTGTACACAATATTCTCCTTAGATTAGCTACTGTAAACTCTCTAACAGCGAATAATCTCAAATAATAGCCATATACTAGAAGCTAATAAAGGCCAGGTAAAAAACAGAGGCCTGTCATACTCACCACTGAAAACACTGTTTACACTAATACTCTCTTCATTCACCACTTAATTCCAATAACTTCTACTATGCCATTTTTGTATTGCTGTTAAACTACTACGAATAAAACTTGACATTTCCTTCAGATGTTTTAAGCGGCTGGAAAGGCTTTTATTGTGAAAATCTCTGCAGGAAGTGTTGAGTTTCATTGACAGCAGAGGAGTTACAGAATACATAATTGGCCATTAGGTGATAATGGTGCTTCAGAATACATTTAAATTAAAGGAATAGTACTTTTTCTCTTTCTTTCTGAGGGAGATGCTCACACAGATATCAATCATGTCTGTGTGTCTTAAGTACGGAGCTGGAGTTGGGAAGTGATTAGCTTAGCTTAGCATAAAGACTGCCTGCACAAAGATGTGGGCTGCGGTCGAAATGACTGAGTGAAATGACCCATGAGTATGAGTGGCAGCCGTGATACGAGCTGTTCGTGTTCTCTAAATGCTAAGAAAAGAAGCTTCCTTTCTTATCTCCTTTAGCATAGTATGCATACCGTCAATATGGCATTTATTTTTCCACTATTGATAAATTGTAAACCTCCTTCTTAGGAGGGTTAGGGTTTGTCACTGTACTAATTTTCTGTTATAAATAAAGTTGCTTAAAAAATAAATGTAAAAACATCCGCTACAGTGTAATTACAAAGTCCTTCTTCACGTCTTTCCTTGACCTTGGGACGTTTTTCATCAAGGTCATGGTTAGGAAAAGACATAAGATGCACACTGATGTCACCAGTGTGCTATCAATATGCGTTGGTCCTATTTTTAATAACGTAGTCCTGAACATAATGGCTTATTAATCTTTTATACTGCACACCTGCATGGATAATGTAGCTGTTAGGTTACAGTCTTTTTGATCAAAGTTCAAAGTAGGATGAGTTCTGACCTCTCGGACACACACACAGAAAAGACAGGACCTGAGCAGCGCGGCTACAGACACATGTACGTTCATGTCACATGACAAGCCCAGGGAGAGAGGTGGGAGTCGGAGCAGGAGGGTCAAAGGTCAAGCAGGAAGTAGATGTAGACTAGCCAGATAGCCCGCAGGGGAAACAAACTGCACCATCCCACCGTTAGCCACGTCAACACGCATCTGCCAACTACGATCCAACTTCACCAAACGACAATGAATTAGTCAGAGCGAGGCTGAGGTTAGCAGCGGTGATACGGTCATAAAGCCACAGTCTGGAGGGATGACACTCAAGAGGAGTCACTGTTAATTCAGCGTGTTACTAATCACACGGCGGTTCAGCTCTAATGTGTCGGAGAAGTTCTTCTAAAATATTAAGAGTTGTTAGTTCCCTTAAGAATTACAGACTCGGTGTGATGGATCAAATGTCTTTACTTCATGCAGCATGAAACCCAAACGGTTGTTCTCTGCAGGACTTTCAGAGCGTCTTGCCTTCGAGCCCATCAGCTGCTGATGAGAGATTCAACAATTGCATCTTACAGTTACCCGTCAGCTAACTCTCATCTGACTTCCTTACAATTCAAACACAGAGAATCACATCAATACATTAATGTCCCACAAATTTCAATTAAAAAACTAGAATATCTGCATTTCCTGAAGAAGGTGTGTGTGGTTGCTGCGTCTGCTGCTGATTATGTGCACAACATCACAGTTCTGCTCATGGAGAACTTTACAAAGTTTCAATTAATTAACGTCAACAGAATTGTAGAAATATCATGATTTAACATCTGCAGGTGAGAGATTGGCCCAAATATATCCCTCTTATTACTATTACATAACTTCAAGGCTGGAGCTCCCACACAGCAGATTTCTTATCTCTATATCTGTCTTTGTTTCAGTGCACACCACACACACACACACACACAATAACACACAACACACACACACACACACACACACACACACACACACACACACACACACCACACACACACAGTATTTGTCACAGAAAATGGGCAAGATTCAACCCTAGAACCAGCTACTGCAGGACGTCCAGCTCAAATTATAAACTTTTATCTTGTAAGATTGTAAGGTAGAGAATAACTGTATTCATCATTACTTAAATATTATACAAGAATCAAAAACTGGTCACAGTGTTGGCAGATAGATGAGACGAAGGAGACGAGTGTCCGATACTTAAATGGAATTCATACTAACAATAAATATTGTATAAAAACATCGTGTAATAAACAGATATTTTAAGTCCTCATTGAAGTGAAATAAACATAATTACAGAAACTTTCCTCCCGTGACATTAATATGTTTGTCATTGTTTAAGAGCTTGACTCATCATTTCTTTGTGATATCCATCTTCTCAGACTGCACCAGATCTAATCTGACCTCCAGACTGTGGCTTTACAACATGCAGGTCTCTGTCAGTGAGCTGTGTGGGCGGGGGTGGTGGTGGGGGGGTGGGGGTCTGTGTTGGGTGGAAGCAGTACAGGGAGGGGGGGGGTTGCCTTGGAGACAGGTGGGGGCTGGTGAGGTGTCCAGACCAGCTGAGCAGCAGGGGCGGGTGGCGTGCTTACCTGTGGCCAGGCCCCCCTCTGCCCTGCCCTTCATCCCTCCTCCTCCTCCCTCCTCCTCCTCCTCCTGGGCCAGAGCTGCCCAGGGCCTCCACGGGGAAGGAGGGCCGCTCGCCCCTGTAGGGCTTGGGCCTGAAGGGGAAGTCTTTGTCTTTACCTTTGGAGCCTTTGGGCCGACCTGCGGTCTTCTTCTTAGACTTGCCATCGCCCTTCACTCCCAGTAAGGGGTGCACCTCTGAGGAGGGAAACCAGGGAATCAGTTCAGCTCTTCACAGTAAGACAAAAGACACAATCAAATGATGATGCGTATCGTCAGAGACGGTTTAGAAAGGAGTCGGCGCACCGAGAGTCAATTTCCTGTATCTGTCTCGTGCTGAAATATTTCAGTCGATGCACAGACGGATCAGAAAACAGCGTCTCCCGTACGAGACTGTCCCTGCACTTTGAGGAAATGGCCCTGGCTAGTATCTGAAAATGTATCCAACATATAAACCCGACCCGGACATTGCATCGTGTTCCCTCTCTCACCGTCACTGGGCACCCCCCTGCAGTTCGATGGTGGTGGTGCGAGCCTTCTTCTTGGCCGGGCCTCCTTCAGATGAAGGCTGCCGCTGCTTCTTGTCGCCGGCGGCCAGCGCCTCCTCTGGTGTGGCGGTCTGGACCGAGGCGTTCCGGCGGGGGGTGCCGAAGGGGTTTTCCTCTGGATCTTCGACCTCGGGGGCGATGGGCAGGTACAGCAGGGCCTTATAGTCCTCCAGCTCCTCATCACTACAGGACACACAGATTTGAGTCAGGCTAGTTCTCACTTATGATACTTGAGACTCAAAGGCAGCGGTGGAATGTAACTAAGTACATTTACTCGAGTACATTAAGTAGAAATGTGAAGTATTTGTACTTTTAATACTTAAAATACATTTTCCTGTTTGTACTCACATACAGAAACATTTTGAATGCTGGACTTTTCCTTGTAACAGTATTTACAGTGTGGGTATTAGTACTTTAAGTAAAGGATCTGAATACTTCCTCCTCCACTGCTTAAATGTTATGATGGTCCAGGGATGAGTTTAGGATGACATGGATCAGATCACAGGGAACCTTTGCACCGCTGAAGTAAACCGGTTCATTGTTTCTCACCTGCTGCAAAAAGCAACGATGGGATCAACGGTGGTGACGTCCACCTCTTCATCCTCTGCAGCGTCTGCACCTGTAACACGAGCAAAAGGTTCATGTCTGAGACGCAAAGCTTTACAACAACAACTGTGCTTAAAAACCATCGTCATGTTTTCTTCTAACCAGGGTTTTGTCCTGTACAGTGTGTTGTGTGTGTGTGTGTGTGTGTGTGTGTGTGTGTGTGTGTGTGTGTGTGTGTGTGTGTGTGGTGTCTACCTGTCTGCTCTGGTTCACTCTTATCTTCGTCCTCGATGTCGAATTCGGACTCTCGCTCCTCGTACTCCACATTCTCATCCAGCTCTTTAAAGTCTGGAGCAAAAGCGCTCCAGTTTTCCTGCAGACAAACCCCCCCAGTCACACATCGCTCGCACCACGACACCGTTTTACAACTCCGCTGGTAGTGATGCTTCATTAAAGGCTAAAGAATTGACCATAATATTGAACATGGAGCCAGATCAGAAACACGAGAGACCTGTCACCATGTTCACTTGTGTACATCCTTTACTGTCACGGTCTACTTACCACTTGGTTCTGAGCCCAGATGGACACCACTCCGCTGGAGATGGAGGCGATAATGGGACGGACAGGATGCCACTGGACAGAGGTCGGAGGAGAGATGGGTTAATGTCACATTTCTCAATATAACTGAAAATACAAAGACGTGAAGTGTCAATCTTTAAACCTCTATAAACTACAATTTCAGAGTTGACATCCTTACAGCGACGTCCAGCAGCAGCTCTCCTCTGGTTCCATGAAGGATCTTCACCAGGTTGCCGATGCTCTTCTCCCAGATGTAGAGGGCGTGCTGCCTGGCTGAACCGGCCACGATGTACTCGCCATCGCCGGAGAAACAGCAGCGCTTCCACGGAGTCCTGAAAAGACATGAAAAAACAGATCAGAAGAAAAGACACTTTCCCAACACACACACACACACACACACACACACACACACACACCTGTTGACCAGGTCCTGTAGCTTCTGCAGGGGTTCAGGCTCACCGTCTCGGCCACAGGTCAGTATCTCCCTGCCGTCGTACACCCTGATGATCCTGTCTGCTGTGTTGATGAGGAAGCAGCTTCACAGAAAACAGGAAAGGTTTTGTTTACGACAATATTTCTCACTGCTTATTCTCATTCTAGTTTATGATAATAACCCTGCACCGAACAAGGAGAACCCCAAACGGACTGGATCCTAATGTTGAATGGGTAGATGGTGTAGTTCAGACTGTGTTTATCCACCCAAAGACCTCCTGTTGCCTCTCACCTGCCCTTCCGTGCAAATTCAATTGATTTGATGGCAGTGGTGTTGCTGGTGCCGGTCGTCACTCTGAAGGAAGCCACCAGCTCCTGATTGTTTGTGTTCAACACCAGGATCTGCAACAACAGAGACGTGACGGTGAAGGAACACAGAAGAATCTTGGGGTGTAAATGTGAGTACAGAGAAATGTACAAATGTTTGGATTCTCATTCAACCGTTATTTCTTCTGAACAACAACTCACGTGAGATTTGGTGCCGTACATGTGGAGGAGTTATTGTCCTGCATTGATATCTGCTTGTGTTTTAGATTTGACCACAGGAAATGTTCTATTTCTACACGTATAACATAAGCACAGAGATCTCTTTCCTATAAAACTCGTATTTACTTGCGTGCAGTCTTGAAATGCAGGGATGTGGTGGGAAGGTGCAGTGTGTATAAAGTTTTGTCTGACCTTTCCTTTGGCATTGCCAGTGTAGATGTACTCCCCACGCCTGTCAAAGGCCGCCCACTACATTGAGGTCTGAGTCGTCGTCCACCGGCAGGACAACATGTTTGGAGTCTGACAGAGTCAGCAGGACCGGGGGCCGACTTCATGGGACACACCAGCACCTTGTCCCTAAAACACAAACAAAGTGTGTTGTTACTATAGCCACATCTTATTCAAGAGTTTAATATCGAGTGCTAGAAGTCTAAGTGCATATATTAACTGCTTTTGGCTTTTCACTGTAAATAGTGATCACATCAACCTTCCTCTTTTTGTTGGCAGTCGCCATGGTAGCAATGAGCATCGAAGGGTTCACAGAAAAGCCGTTACAGAGCCGGATGGTGTTTGTGCTTAAAGCGCAGTATGTGTAAGGCCCCTTAGAGTGGTGCTGCCACCACGCGGTGAAAGGAGGAATTGCATTTTAAAGATTTATTCTGTTTGCTGCAGGCCGTGTGAAATCTGACCGCGGGCCGTGATTGGCCCCCGGGCCGGACTTTGGTCAAGCCTGCTCTAGATTAAAAGCCTGATATAATATAAAGCATGGTTTCATGCTGTAGTGGCCGTGGGATCAAAACCTGAAGTTTAAGGCATATGCATTAACACGAGTGATGCACCGGGGTCAACTTAACTGATCAAGACAAATTAAACTGGCACAATCCTGCGATGTTGCTGATCATGGTTATCTGACCAGCAGTCGAACACATCAGGTGTAACTGCGACACACAGATGCTGTCAGCGCACTCACATGTCTCTGGGGTGGCACTGCAGCTTCAGGATGGGTGAGGGGAAGCGGAACCTCTGGTCACAGTCTCCAGTCAGGACGTCCCACTGCGAGACAATGTTGTCTGTGGAGGCACTCACCAGCTTGTGGCCGTCTCGACTCCAGCTGCACACGCACACATACAAAGCATTCTTTAATTCAAACTGGACATGACGTGTGGATGTCTTCTAGGATGGAGCAGATACAAAGTGGATGTGCCTGAATGTGATGTGTCTCACCATAAAGAGCAGACCGGGTGGATGTGGGCGCTGATGATTTTAGCGATGCCCCGTGTGAGGAAGTCCCAGATGACGATGCGGCCGTCGTTGCAGCCCACAGCCAGCAGGGTGCCCCAGCGGTTTGAAGGTGCAGGTGAGGGCCATACTGATGCAGTCCAGGGTGCATCTGCCTCCTAAAACAATACACAAACACAACGAAGCAACACGGCCAACCTCCTTGTGTATTAGTGTTTCGATCATTTTCGGTGCACAAATATTACCCGGGCTTCTAACACGCTCATGTATTGTGCTAAGAGCTGGTGTCTTACCTCTGGGTAGTTCTGCCCGAACGATTCTAGGAGAGGAATAACGAAAAAAAGCAGTGATGACAAACATTTAAACAAAGTAACCCAAATACAGGATGTACTGAAGTGCCAGCCGGCTCAGAAACACAACACACACACACTCTGTGTGCTACAGCAGAGCCTTAGAAGTCAAGGATGTATTTATTTTAACAGAGACTGAAAATAAAGTCAGATATTATAACAAATACACAAATAAATATTATTGAGAATGTCAAGATAGAAATGGAAAACTTTAAACAATTAAATTGAATATTCACCAGAAAGAAGCAGGAAGTTATCCATGAGTAAAGTGAGAGAAATCTTCAAGTTTAATCCAAAGTCTGAGCCAGTTATTAATAAGAAAGAACTGTATGGACATTTACAAGAGAAAAAAACAACCCAATATTTACATAAAAGAATTTGCCAACAAAAAAGGTGAAGCGGGCCAATTTACAAGATAACTTTAAACTTGTCCTAGAGTCTAAACAAAAGGAAAAACTATGAATGTGTACTTATTTCCAAGGACTGAAATCAGATCACTCCAAATATCTGCTAATAAACTCGGGAGAATATTAACTGTTAATTCAATTGCATAAAATACTTCAGATATTCTGTATCCTTCACCAACAAGACCAGAAATAAACCTTTAATATCAGAAACAATTCAGTGTTTTTTCACTGAGTCTGAAGTTGCTTCAAGAAATTCAATTTAGAAGAAGAATTAGAGAAACTTAAGAAATAATATGGCTCAGCTGTCTTTCACTGTTTAAAGTTATAAAACAGATACTAGACATCATACTAGCAGCTCTAACAGAACAGAAATAAGTACAATCTCACTGCTTTTCTTACAATCTACCATTTTTTACATAGTTTTTAAACAGCATGTTTAGAAATGATCAAACCTGCACTAGATACGCATACAAGACTTTTGTCTCAATTAAATTCTACATCAGCATACTTCTGCTTTAAAATCAAACAATCCCTGTAACAGAAAAGCATTTAAATACTGTCACTCTCCTGGGAGACATTACAGCCCTGATGTTTTTTATTTTATATTTATACTTTGATTCAAGTAAGCAGACTTCTGTCTTGTGATATTAAGGGAGGAAAATAAAATATTAAAACACTCTTAACTAAAAGTTTCTCAAAGATTTAAATAAAATTCTAATTTGATTCCAAAACTGTTTTTTTGCATTTGTGATTGTTTATTATTTTAACAGTAACGTTTCTCCCTGACATATGGACCAGATGTGTATTGTTTTGTATCTCCCCATTATCTTAATAACGTTAAGAGCTTCGTAGCCTTTTTGGAATAAGTAATATAAGTATTACATCATTAATACAACATAAGGTGACGGTCTGCACTTTCCCATAAAGAAACATTTCATTCAAACACAGTAAGAGACAATGTACCGGAGGCTAACGTTGGCTAACAGCAACACTTAACTGCTTCTACCTTTAAAACCAACGTTTACATGCAGAATCAGACGATACTTTAGGAACAAATATAACAGAATTTAGCTGTGATTCTACTAATAAATGTATTTTAATTTTTATTTGACTCGTTTCGGTTGATGTTAACATGCTAGGCTAACGTACAATGCTAACCATAACAAGTAGCTATACATCGCTACCGATGAACGAAAAGTAAGATTTATTTCAAACAAAGTAAAAAATATATTATTTACCAAGCAGATCTATATTCATTGTTGGATAACCAAGGATCCAAATGTCCTTAAATACTTGATTTCACAGAGTATTTCACTAAATGTCACTCGTATTTACTTCTGCTGCTGCTAACGGGGAGACTGGCGCCGAGCCTCCAGTGAGGACCCCAAACAATGCGTCGCATAATATGCCTGAACAGAATGTCATTATATCTTTATATAAGTGTTACATTCATGCATTTAATTTGTTAGAGTAACAAATACGATAATAACCAGCATACAATTGTGAGATTGTTCTCCCATGTGCATGTTTATGTTACTTTATTTTATTTAGTTTTGACTGTATATTTGTTTAATTGAAGATATAAGTATTACTGTTTATTTGTATCATTGTGTTGTTAACGGGTTTAAAATAAATTAAATAAAACGACCTTTACCAATGTTTGGGTGCGTTACCGCCACGCATTGATAAAACTGCTCATATGCAATATCCATTTTATATTTATTATTGTTATTACTACCTACTAGTTCACTGCTGCTCTTCTATTTAATAAGCTAGCCTACTTATTTTATTTTGTCTTTCATCTGCACTGTCCCTTTGCTGTTGTAACGCTGTACACTTCCCCGCTGTCGGACAAATAAAGGACTGATTCTTATTCTGATTTTGATACAATCTGAAACTGAATTTGTAGTGCAGTAATGATACGATGATATGAAATCTTTGCCTCTGAAATGATATATATATATATGTTTTATATTCTGGGTACAGTTGATGTCTTTATTGTATTCTATTTTATTCTATTCTTATGAGTGAATGAAAGTGTCTGCCAACATTAACATGCAGCACTTCACACTTGACTCTTATCTATACACTATCTTTATGCTTCGATCTGTATGCGACTCTATACAGGCCTGCACGTGTGTGTGTGTGTGTGTGTGCGTGCGTGTGTGTGTGTGTGTGTGTGTGTGTGTGTGTGTGTGTGTGTGTGTGTGTGTGTGTGTGTGCGCGTGTGTGTGTGTGCAGCACATGTCAGTCTCCCTTTAAATCTACATCATAGATCACACACATTCACAGTGCAGTCACACAGGCAGCATACCCCCCCCCCCCCCCCCCCCCCCCCCCCCCCCCCCCCCCCCCCCCCCCCCCCCCACACACACACTAAAACAACCGGTTGCAGCTTCAGGATCTGGAGCAGGAGCTTCAAGCATCAACCACCCACAAGCGACTTCCTGTCTTCACAATAAAAGCCCAAAAATGAATTAGCATGAGGTGATGAAACCCCCCCCCCCGGTACTCTCCCCTGTCTTGTTCACCATCTACACCTCTGACTTCCAGCACAACTCTGAGCTCTGCCACATGCAGAAATACTCAGATGACACTGTGATCGTCGGCTGTGTCAGGAATGGACAAGAGGGGGAGTACAGGAGCCTGGTGGAGGACTTTGTGAGGTGGTCCAAGTCGAACCATCTGCAGCTGAACACCTCCAAGACCAAGGAGATGGTGGTGGATTTCCGAGGGATCAGGCCACACCGGCAACCTGGGTCGACGTGGAGGTGGTCAGGTCCTACAAATATCTGGGCCTGCAGCTGGACATAAACATGGACACTCTTCATAAGAAAGGGCGGAGTCGTCTGTACTTCCTGAGAAGGCTGGGGTCCTTCAACATCTGCTAAAAACTGCTGTTGATGTTCTACCAGTCTGGTGTCCAGCGCTCTCTTCTATGCTGTGGTGTGTTACTTTCACTTGTCAATTTATTCAAATGAAAATAAAGTTTAAATTATAAATGAACAGATACAGTTTAAGTACAGACCTAACAGACAGTTTATATATCTCATTTATTATCATTTCATCCAAGTCACAAAGCTAAGAATCTATTTTTTAAGATAAATCTTTGACAATCTTTTAAAATTCAAGGTTGTTCACAGTAAAGTAAATGTAGCAGAATCCTCAATGAGTCTTATAACCATCTGGTTAAAAGAATCTCAGTACATTACACAATGGAAAAGATTTCAACATGTTTCCCAACTTGCCACTCTTTCATAATCCAATAAAAGATGGTAGCTGAACATGACCTTTCTACTCTCTTGATTTATACCAAATGTGATGTGAACCAAACTAAAGACTTACATGCGTCTATATTAATGTTACTTTCCATTATTTTCGTATAAAATAACACATTTATATTTTTCTTGTGTTGCACCAAACAATGTGGACAACAACACTGAAGTTTCACAACTACTTAAAGATCGAAAAACATACCAAAATATGAATTCCACATGAACAATCTGTGCTGTATTTAATAGTTGTTTTGATTCCACCTCATCTTTTCTGTCAGCTCACAAACAAAGATATATACAGATTTTACTTCATGCTATTTGTTTGCATACTATTACTTTTCTCTTGATTTCTCGTTCAGTACATTACCTCCACTTTGATACTCACCCGTGCTGGAATGTATGTACATTTACTTAAGTACTGTACATAAGTACACATTTGAGGTACTTTTACTTTTAAGGTGTGACTTTGGGCTCTGGGTAATTGTGACGGGCATTAATCTTTCCAACCAAACAATCAATTAATGTAGAAAATAATCAGCAGATTAATCAATAATGAAAATAATCATTAACTTTACAAAATAGTTTTAAAATGAGCTCAACCAACTATGACAGTAAAATCCTGCTTTTAGATTAATGCATGATTAATATAATCTCACAAAACAATATTTAATAGAATAACAGGCACAGGGGCTTTTAGTACTTTTACTTTTAATACCTTTCCCAAATTAGCTTCATTTATTTATATAGCACCTTAATACAAACATGCAGCCAAAAGAGCTTCAGATAAAAAAGACAAATAAATAAACACTATTCATTGCGATATTTCAAGACCAAAAATTACAACAATAAAATGTAAAAATAAATAAAGAATGTCAATAGAATAAAATAAACACAAGGGATAAAAAAAGAGTAAAACAAAACAATGCTGTAACATTACTCCAAATTAAAAGTCTTATACTTACATAATTTTACTAAAGTACGTTTTTAAAAGCAACACTGTGTTGTCTACTGCTTTTACTTACGCTGCAGTATTCCACCTCAATACTGTGAAGACTTTTAATTTGAAGGGGCTAAACGGAAGTCCAGTGCGTTGTCATGCGTAGCTTGATTTTGTGTGTAAGTGTGTGTGGTGTGTGTGTGTGTGTGTGTGTGTGTAGGCGCCACGTCGGCAGAACCAGCAGGCTGAAAGAGAGCTGCGTAGCACAGCCTGTAACTGTGTGTGAGGAGAAGTTAGAAAGCAGCAGATTTTAATGCGATAAACCCGTGAAGAAGAAGAGCAGCAGGTTTCTCTCTCACACACACTCACACACACTCACACACACATATTCATTTTGAGCTGGAGTTTGGTTCGGAGGCTGAAACAGAAGCTGCGCCTGTCTCAAGTTTCTCTGCCAGGTGTTTGTGGGAGAAGCACTGGGAACAATGGTGAAGGTAAGGACTAACCAGCATCCTTATTATCATTAACAAATATGTGGAAATGTGGTTCACACACACGCACGCGAGGGGTCTGACTGTTTTAGCAGCAGGCTACACGAGCGATGATGTGGACGTATAATGTGATAAGAGCTTATTGTATAAATTGTACCCCCCCCCCCCCCTTTAGGAAATGTGGCCTCTTCCTCTCTGGAAAGTGTAATTTTCAATCCAACTGTGTTAAAGTGAAGCTTCACAGCTTCCTGCAAATGTTAGTGAAACTCTGCGCCAGCTGTGCCAAATCATCATTTAAAAAACTTCCATTTTGTTTCACATTGGGTTTGGCTGCAGCAACATTTGTCACAGAACGTGCAGCTCTGCTTTTTAACCTTTTGGATCTTGGCCCATTTTTGTGGGTCACAAGAAGAAGAAGAAGAAGAAGAAATGGGGGGTGGGGTTTTAGATGATTCATATTATAGGAAATCGCATTTCTATTTGTTAAACATGGGAAGTGAAGTCTCTACGTGTCATTTACTCATCAAGGACTCATTGTTTAGTTGCACTTTCCCATCTGATAAGTGTGAGCTTTAATTTGAAGGGTCAAAAGTCAAAAAGGTTAAAACCACAGAGACACACACACACACACACACACACACACACACACACACACACACACACACTGAGACACTAGCAAAGTCAATCTCATGCTCATGTTCAGCCATGTGGCAGCCATTTCTTTTATCTTTTATTTTATCAAATTATATTTAATCTTACGAAACATGAGCAAAAAGCCAAATTATATCATTCCATCGTCCGTAGGGCTGCAACTAACAATTATTTTAATTATCAATTCATCTCCAGATTTTCATTAATTGATTAATCATTTGGTATAAAATGTCAGAAAACAGTGAGAATTGTTCTTCCCAGTCATCATTGCAGCTCTAATCATCAGTGGTTTAATAATAATTAATTAAAAATAATAATATTTAATAAAATAAAGTATAAATTTAGATACACACGCTTATAAATATATACACAAAACAACTTATAAATAAAACAATAAGGCTGAAATCTTCCGTATCCTCCTACAAACTGACTTTTGATTTTTGAATAAATTAATGATTTGATTAAAGTGCTACAAACACGTATTGGTTACACACTTAGGAATTCAGGTTCGATACCCGGGCATGTACTGTGAGTATGCGAGTGTACTGTAAGTTAGTGTACTCAGACGTTCAGGGTTTTCCTCTGCTTTCCAGAATGTGAACAGCGTTAACGTGGAGCCCCAGCCTGGGACCAGCGTGGCCCTGGACGACGCTGAACCCGCTGACAGCCAACCACCACCACCAGAGGGTAAGCGGCGAGCTCCCCAGGCTGAGACATCAGCAGGGAATATGGTGCAATCTGTTGCCTGCTGCTATTTCAGAAACTGTTAGTTTGTCAGGGGAGTAAGTGTGTTTGCGTAAGAGCGGCTGCAGCTCCAAACCTGCTATTTGTGTCCCGACTCTGAGACACTTTGTACCCGTTTGGTCCCCTGATGCTGCGCTCAGTAAACACCTCTGTTCAGAACTTAATACTCCTGGTAAAACATCTGCCACTGTCGAGGTCTAAAGTCAAGAAAACTCCTTCCTGCTAAGTTGAGGGCGTAGGTTTTAAGGCTATAAGATGTAAGTGGGTGATTTTTACATTTGACCAAAAGAAACCTGGAGCTGAGAACGTCAGATCTCTGAAAGGTCTCTGGGAAATGGCCACGATCCCAAAATGTGAACGTCTACAAAATGTATTGACGATAACGTTTGTTGATATTTATGGAGCACAAACAACAATTTATTATTGATGAACTTTCTTTACTCTTCAACTATCATCAGGTCACATATCTAATGTGTCCAATACTTTGGTTCACATGCATTCCCATCACGGCTGTACTTTGGTTTAGGCTAGCAAATGTTAGCATGCTAGCACGCTCCTGCAGGTTGATGATTGTCAGAGCTTTAGGTGTTTTGGTTGGATTCGACATTATTCCTCAAAGCTTTACGATGACTTCTCACCAGATGCGAGACTTCAGCAACGCACAAGGGCCACTCGTGTTCAATTTAGACCGACGGTATCACTGGCCTCAGATTAATCCGCTGCTGAAAATAGTCCCAATAAATTAATTTATTGCTTCATACATTTTATTTCCCAGCCCACAGTAGCTCTATTCGCCCACAGACACCAGAAAGTATTGATACGTCATTGATAGACCCCTGAACCCATTTAGCCTCTGGGGGCAATGTTTTCCGGGGTTCCGGTGGAGCCAGCGGATATTCGGACAAAGACTTTACAAGTAGCCAGTTTACACGCAGTTAAATCCTCATCAGATAATTGCCGATGGATTCAGGATCAACTGCAACCTCAGCAGTGCCGAAAACATCAGTTCCTCAAATGGCCACTTGAGGCTCCAAAAGGGGGTCAATCCCCAAAGACCACAATGTTAAAATAACTTTACAGCAGAAATGAATGTTTACAGCCTGGTTCAAAACGTTTTGGTCTCTACAGCTCATTTCCCAGTTCATGACAACTTTACGGGGATTAAACTTTATATAACTTTATTTAAATGAAGCCCACAGACATTAATATAATCTGTTTATAGAGATCACTGTAGATGTAGTCCGTTAGTTGCTTCAATTTTGATGCTTAATGTTTGGTTTCCTCTCAGATTCCGGTAAGGACCACGTGGTGCCGACCCCCGGCATGATGTGGCGTGTGACCGGCGGCCTCTTCAACGTCACCAAGGGAGTCGTGGGCGCCGCGGTGGGCGGGGTGGCTTGGGTGGGCGGCAAGAGCCTGGAGATCACCAAGGCAGCCGTGACCACGGTGCCCTCCTATGGGGTGGGGCTGGTGAAGGGCGGGGTGTCTGCCGTGGCCGGCGGCGTCTCCTCGGTAGGCTCGACGGTCGCCAACAAAGTCCCGTTCACAGCCAAGAGGAAAGACAAGGCCGAGTGATGAAGATGATGATGATGATGATGATGATGGACTTTCCCCGCCCTGAGCCAACAGAGAGAGACTGCCAGCTGATCTCTGTCTGCCAATCAAACTCCACAGTGCCTTCTGACGCCTTTCTCGGTCCTGAACATGCAGAGATCCAGACTTTGATGCAACACTACATTCAGCACCGACAAACCCCGTACTACGACGACAACATGGCGACTTAGAATTACCAGGAAAATCACTGAAGGCGCTTCATACAAAGCTCCTCATCGCAGACATTGTATGTCTGGAAGTAAACATCTGGCTCCAGGCAGATCACGTGGACTTCAGCACGTGGTGGACGCGTTCATGAATATTTGTATTTGTTTACAATCTGAGGCTGTCCTCTTTCTTCTCTTCACTCTTCTCCAAACTACACATATTTTGTGATGTGTGTCTGAATTAAGATGCTGATTTATTTTGTCTTTTTCTTTTTTTTGCAAAGGTATTGAAGTACTATTGAAATGTGTGTTGATAAAAATAAAAAGGTTTCAGCGCTTTGAAGCGAGGAATGAGCAGCATTCTTCAGTCTGCAGGCTGACCTCCTTTAATCCTTGGGATGAGCCCGGGGCGGTGTTTCACTCTGCAGCCTCGGATCTGCATGTAGCAACACTTCATGAAATGCATGTCCGCAGACTGTAGACACAATCGAGGACATCAACACTGGGCTCAGGTTGTTTCCACAGATATTTTATTGTTGAAATGTTTGTTTTCTGTATGTGTATGTTGACTTTATAGAAACATTCTGCAGCATTTGATTCATTAATGTTTATTTGAGAGAGTTCTCGTCGTTGTCTGAACTTCTCAGTCAGTGAAAGTTGAACTGGACCTTTAATCAGAAGGTGAACACTGCTGTGGGGTGCGGGCAACATTCGTGAACGTTTATATGCAATATCAGCATTTCAATGCAACGTGTGGAGTGAATGGGAGCTGTTGCTGGTGGGACTACACGATGTGAATGTCTTGTATGTGTTTGTTTTCCCAATATATCAATAAAGTAGTTTGGACGTTTAAAGCTGCTCTGAAGTTGTTGGGTTTTTTTACAAAAAAAAACAAAAGTAATGTTTATCCCTGAGGTCTAACAAATGTGTTCTGTGTATTTTATTTCTCATAAAACTAGAGCTGCAAAGTTTAATTGACTATATTCCAACTATTAAATTAGTCGGCAAATATTCAGATTATTGATGGACCGGTTGGAGTAAATTAAGGGGAAAAAAAGTTTAAATTCTCTGATTCCAGCTTCTTAAAGGAGAACTGTTTCTTTACTCCTGACTCCATGACAGTAAACTGAGTCTCTGAAGACAAGACGGATGATGATGTCATCTTGGGCGTTGGGAAACACTGATCCTCGTTTCTCAAAATGTTCTGACGTTTTATAGACCAAACAACAAATTAATTAATCAAGACAATAATCAACAGATTAATGGATTGATAATAATCTGTAGTTGCCGACCTACAAATACTGTTTGCAAAGCCAAAAACGTTTAATACCCCGGCGTTAAAGTACATTTTGAGATGTTATCCAGCTGTGGGTGTTTAACCAAAGAGCACCTTTTATGATGTTTGGAAGATATTATATTCATAAGATAATGTCAGGAACCAAACCAAGTTCCCTACACTTTATAAATGAATTGAATCATCTTACTTAATGTTAAAAACAATTAAGTAATTGTAATTTATTAAATGATTCTAGTGTAATCCATGTAAACAAACAAGCATTATAAAATGTAAGAATGTAATTATATTTGTTGTCATTGTTTTCTCATGCATCTGTTTGTACTGTATATTAGCATGTGTACAATTTACAAAATAAATACATTTAAAAAACACAACCTGAGAGTGCTGCCTGCAGTTACAGACCTGTCTCTCTTCTTCCTTTTCTTTCCAGAGCACTTGAGTCTTTAATCAACTCTCGTCTTACCTTCACCAGAACAACCTTGATCTGCAACAATCTGGTTTCAAGGCGGGCCACTCAACTGAGACTGCCCTCCTCGCTGTCACTGAGGAACTTCACTCCACTCGAGCAGCCTCCCTCTCTATTGGTGTCATCCTTCTGAACCTTTACTACCAGATCCTCCTTTACATCCTCCAAGAACTATGAGTCTCAGGCTCTGTTCTCTCCCTGCTCAAATCCTACTTAAAGGACCGCACATACAGGGTCACTTGGAGAGGGTCTCTGTCGGACCCTCACCACTGGGGTTCCTCAGGGCTCCATCCTGGGTCCCCTCCTCTTTTCTCTGTACACAAATTCACTTGGCTCTGTCATTCACCCTCATGGCTTCTCATACCACAGCTACGCAGATAACACTCAACTGATTCTGTCTTTCCCAGATCTGAAACCCAGGTTGGCTTGTCTGGCTGACATCTCTCAGTGGATGGCCACACACCGCTTGAAACTCAACCTCGACAAGACCAAACTGCTCTTTCTTCCGGGGAACGGCTCTCCCATCCAAGAATTTACCATCAACATCGGCACCTTGGTTGTTTCCAGACTTGGACTGCAAGGAATCTGGGTGTGACACTCGACAACCAACTGTCCTTCAGTGCCAGCATCGCTGCAACAGCAATGCAGACACACTCTGTACGACATCAGGAGGATACTGACCCAGAAGGCAACGCAGGTTCTTGTCCAGGCTCTTGTCATCTCCTGCCTTGACTACGGCAACTCCCTGCTGGATGTGCCATCGATCTCTACAGCTCATCCAGAATGCAGCAGCCCGACTGGTCTTTAACCTCCTCTGCTCCCTCCACTGATTACCAGTAGCTAAGCGAATCTGCTTCAAGACTCTGGTGCTGGCCTACCGTGCTGTGAATGGATCAGCCCCTTCCTACATCCAGGCCACGGTCAAACCATACAGCCCAGCTCGTTCACTTTGCTCTGCATCGGCCAATGAGCTCGCTGCTCCCGCATTGCGAGTGGGACCCAGATTCCCCTCAAATAAAACCCGGCTGTTTGCTATCCTGGCTCCAAATGATGGAACGAGCTCCCCATTGATGTCAGGTCGGCAGACAGTCTTCACACCTTCTGTCGCAGACTGATACCTGATTCAACTGCACCTTGGCAAATGAAGGAATAATAATAATAATTCTGTTCTTACATTAGTTGGCTTATTTGAAGATATTGTTCTGACTTAAATTATTTCACCTATTTGAAGCTGATGTACCTGCAAGATTCTTGCTGTTCGGAGTTGTATCCTCATGAGTGTTTGCACTTATCGTAAGTCGCTTTGGACAAAAGCGTCAGCTAAATGAACTGTCATGTAATGAGTTACATGTAGTTACCTGTAACTAACACTAGAGGGCAGCAGCGCCGACTCAGTGCTGTTTAAACTGCTGGAAAGGAAGAACAAGAAGAAGACAACCCGGAAACAAGGAGGCATATTTCTGTGGGCTCCACATGCATCCACATAGTACTCATGTGTAATGTTAATAGAGAATTATAACAGAGGGAAAACAGCGATATGAACAGTGGATAAGTCTTATAGCTCGTTAAAGGTAAGATGCTTTTATACCACGTGTTTCTTTTTGGAAAAACAGAAACCGAAATGTCATTCAGCTTTCAACACGTTTCAAACTTTGACTTCATGTCTGGAAAAGTAAAATATGTTTTAATAAGTTAATTTAACTTCAGCAGCTGTGGGTAACATTGTGTGTATCCAACATGGCAACAATTGAACCTCTATGCTAAAGTAAACAGCCGGGTTGTAGCCTTGATAATAACATTATTAATAATATATTTAATTTATATAACGCTTTTCTAGGTACACAAACACGCTTAATAAATAAACATGATAAACATAAATTATTATTTTTACAATGTCTTCATTTTATTAACGTTATTAGTCATGTGTTTATGTTGTAACAGCAGATAAACCTTGCTGTTTTATGACAGTAGTCAGCTGAATTACACACATGCTGTGTAATAACAATAATAACAAACGATTTTTTAAATTATTGGTTTGTCTACCATTTTTATTTTGTCTTGTTAAGCACTTTGTGACATTATTATTATTATTATTATCATTATCATTATCATTTACTATTATAAATTCTCATTAAATGATTAAGGACCTTAATGTCACCTGTTCTGTAAAATGCATTCATCAGCTGTTTTTGATTAATATTACATTTGCTGTAACCTTCGTTTAGATAAGATATATTTATTTATTTACTTGAAACTGTCATGTTCATTTTGCACTAAAGTTCTTAATTAAATGAGAAATACTTTTCATTGGTCAGATATTTAATTCACAAATAAGATTTACCTTGTGGATATTTCAGAAAAACTTCATTTGTTGAATGAACAGAAAACATGCTATATCGTGATATATATTGTTATCAAGACATGAAATGACCTATATCGTTTGTGATAGAAAATGTTGGTCATATCGCCCAGACCTAGAAGTATTTTTACATGGTTGTATTGGTACCAGAAGTAAAGGACCTGTTGAGTTCAGGTTCACTGGTTTCAGATCAGTCGTGGAGGCTCGTAGTATATATATAATATAATATAATATATTGTACTGTTGTCTCAGCTGATCTGTTGCTGTTTATCAGACACTGTTAGAAGATGCTGAGTGATTCTGAGGTTGCAGAGCTGCCCACCTTCCTCACCCCCGACACACGTCCTGATGTCAAAGGTCACACCACAGGCTACATCCTGGGACTGTCCGGAAACAGGTAAGAGGCTGATGATGATGATGATGATGATGATGATGATTATCCCAATAATAATGCAGCTTTTCTTTTTCCTGCTTTTCTTTTCTTTTGGAAAAGCATTCATTGAACATTCATAATTTTACAGAGTATTGCAAGTAGATTCACAAAGCATTGTGACGTAACGTGTGATGAGTACCATTTTACAGCCTGGCTTTCTTATACAAAATTAGCTTTAATTATTTACAATTGAACATGGGAAGCTTTGACCTTTTTATATATAAAACGTGCGTGCAGTTGGATGGGGTACAAATATATAAATCACATTATATTCTCACTCATTTATTCTAGCAAGTCAGATAAAGTCTGACCTTTTATTTGGTTTAATGATCCAATTGTTCGAAATCTGTAGAAACTCTCCAGTGGGGGATTTTAGCCTTTCTATTCGTAGTAGCCTTTTTGAATCAATTAGCTTTTCATTATAATGTTGTGTCAGCTCGCTGCTCCAATAACAACGCTAAACTATTCCTGAAGCAGAGCAGACTCTGATGCAGCTGAACGCTTCTGTTAACAGGAGAGATGCTCAACAGTGTGTTAGGATGTTATTACTGAACTATGAGCACATTACAGATGTGTGATTTCATATCACAGATGTGTGATTTCATATCACAGATGTGTGATTTCACATTAGAGATGTATGATTTCACATTACAGATGTATGATTTCACATCACAGATGTACAATATATCACAGATGTGTGATTTCATATCACAGATGTGTGATTTCATATCACAGATGTGTGATTTCATATCACAGATGTATGATTTCATATCACAGATGAGTGATTTCATATCACAGATGAGTGATTTCACATTAGAGCTGTATGATTTCACATCACAGATGTATGATTTCATATCACAGATGAGTGATTTCACATTACAGATGTATGATTTCATATCACAGGTGAGTGATTTCATATCACAGGTGAGTGATTTCACAGCACAGATGTATGATTTCACATCACAGATGTGTGATTTCATATCACAGATGAGTGATTTCACATTAGAGATGTATGATTTCACATCACAGATGTGTGATTTCACATCACAGATGAGTGATTTCACATCACAGATGAGTGATTTCACATCACAGATGTATGATTTCACATCACAGATGAGTGATTTCACATCACAGATGTATGATTTCACATCACAGATGAGTGATTTCACATCACAGATGAGTGATTTCACATCACAGATGTATGATTTCACATCACAGATGTGTGATTTCATATCACAGATTAGTGATTTCACATTAGAGATGACCATCAAAGGCACTAACATGCAAGTTTTAGTAAAATGTGAGACTTGTCATGTAAGGATCCAACTTATTATTGGTCAGGTGTATTAATCAAAATGCATCACTTATAATGTGTAATATTAAAAGAAAAGTAAAATATAAATAATATTAAATAAACAAGCTTTTATGTCTGTGATTTCTGTCCAGTAGATTTTCAGTAACTCATTCTTGTTGTTTGTGTGTTTGTTTTCAGGGATGGCTGCCGCTTCCTCCGCTCTAAACCGGACATAATTGCTGCCCTGTTTGCTCTGACGACCGACCCCTCTATTGCTATCGTGAAGGACTGTTACCACATCCTCATCAACCTGTCGGCTGACGAGACTCTGCACCAGGTGATCGGTCTTGACTGATGAGTCAGGTCTAAATTAACTCATTATTGATTAATTTTTCATAAGTAACTCAACTGTTTGAGAAATAAAACAAAAGAAAAGGAAATCGTTCATCCCGCAGAGATGTTGTGGATTCGGTTTTGATTTGAAAGAATATAAGATATTCTTTATTA